>NC_091121.1:16330936-16380936 GCF_040183065.1 Periplaneta americana
AATAATAATAATAATAATAATAATAATAGCATAATAAAATCGACACTAAACAACATGAAGATAATACCATAATAGAAAAAAAGAAAGTATAATACATTGGAATATAGTGAAAGCAACTCATTTAGTACAAATGGTTAATATGGAAAAACGTAAGGAAGAATATATCAAAATGGAATGTAATAAAATAATCATAAAAAAGAAAAGAAATACGAAAATTAAATAAAATTCACGATAAAAAGGCTATTATAATAAATTCATCGACTGATAAAGAGCACAAAAAGGGGAAAGAAAGGAAAAAGAAATATATAGCCTATATTTTTACGAAACTATGGCAGAGAAAAGGGCTTATAACTGAAAGGAATCTAATTCAAAAAGTGCAATTTTATTTTATTTTTGAAACTAGACAATGTCCGATAGTCTCTGACTGTATAACGAGCGAGCCCGGGTTCAAATCCTGGTTGGGACAAGTTACCTGGCTGAGATTTTTCCAGAATTTTCCCTCAGCCCATTAAGAGCAAATGCTGGGTAACTTTCGGCGCTGGACCCTGGACTCATTTCGCTGGCATTATCACCTTCACATCACTCAGACGCTAGATAACCATCACATTTGATGAAGCATCGTAAAATGAACCATTAAAAAAGTTTTTATGCGTCTTATTATTGCCAACACATTATGGGGTTCCTCAAGGATCAATAATTGGCCCCCTATTATTTTTAATAGCAATAAATGACCTTCCAGAATTCATTAAAGCAATAACAATTATGTATGCAGATGACACTACTTTTCTATGTTCTTCCTCTGCTCTAAATCAATTACATGCTCTCAACAACGACACTCTATCACAGATGGCTTTATGGTTTGAATCTAATGGTTTCTTGCTTAATCAAGAAAAAAAATCAACTCTTTCAGCCTAAATTATCTAATAAATAAGAACAACAAACACAACTACACAAAATTTCTGGGACTTTTTATAGACGCCAGTTTAACATGGGATAAGCACATTGAGTACATATGCACAAAGCTATCAAGAGTTTTATATTTGCTAAAGAATTGACTACTTGCGTTTATCAAAATTATTTAAGATGTGCCTACTTTTCTTTCTTTCAGTCGATAATTCGATATGCCTTAATTTTCTGGGGAAATGGAACCAAAATTGGAAGCGTCTTAATTTTACGAAAGAAGGCCATTGGAATTTTATGTAAATCAAATTATCTGGAACATTGTCGGCCACTTTTCAGACAATCACGGATTTTAACAATCATAAATTTGTATATATATATATATATATATATATATATATATATATATATATATATATATATGATCTAGTACTTTACACTAGACAAAATATCGATAATTACTCATTAGTGGCCAATGTACATGATCATGAAATTAGAAATAGTGAACAAATGAATATTCCATATTGTAGATTACACAAGAGCAATAGAAACTTTTTAATTATGGGGATGAAATTGTATAATAAGCTCCCTAGTCAATATTATAAATTACCAATCAATAGTTTCAAAACTAGATTTTACAATTGGTTATTAAATAATCCCTTTTATTCTGTTGCTGAGTTTTTCAACACAAATTTGTATGAAATTGTATTTTAATAAATAAGTTTTAATTGCAATTTAATTAGTTTTCTTCAATTTAAAAGTTTCGAATTTTTTCATGTTTCGATTGTATTACTTAAATTTTACTGTTTCTGTTATTAGTGTTTTTTAAATGTATTTGTATGTTTTTTTTTCAATGTATCCTGACGAAGCCTAAAACTGTATGTCTAATGGCCAAATAAATTGAATTGAATTGAATTGAATGTAACATTATGAAAGTGTTCCGGTGATTTCGAACGTATCTGTCTTAATATATAGATTAAATAGGCCTACAGTAGATTATCTTCATCATATCTTAGCGAAAATTAAAGAGAATGTAGTTGTTACTACCATAATTTGAACACATCTGAACCCCACACGGGAGAGATATTCACTGCGGCAGTGTTGTGGTGTCTATATTATACAATCCACCTCTTGATACCCAGACGCTGATTATGAAATCTGCGGAATGTGTTTGCTTCGAGCCTTCACACTGCTTGTTCCGGGCTAATCGGCTCCTCCCAAGTTTGTGTAATTATACTAGAATTATTTGCGTAGCGCTATTCCCATATCCGCTTGCTCACTCTCCTGTCAATAACCATGATCCTCGACGCTCGGTGTTCCTCGAACTAGGAAGTCAGTAAGTAAACTCACAGGACCTTAGTTTTTGGGGGGCTTCAGTAATTGCAAAACTAGCGCTTCTGTAGGTCAAGCCTCGTACTAAATACCGTTTCTCATCTTTGTCACTAGGACTTCATTTTCTGTACTGACTCTGCTGCTTGCAAGGGAAAGATAAAGACATTAATAATCATTTAAAATGTAGTAACTGTGTGTTATTTGGGTATATTATTAATAGGTGCTATACACGCTTCTCCATTCATAAAGTTGAGTCATGTGACCAATCTAGAAGACTGCTGATTACATAGTCTAATATTGAATCGAGGGAAATAGCATATCTAACATTAGTGCGACCGTTAATGGAATACGGAACTACGTGTTGGGATCCCTATAGAATATATCAGATAAATTCCTTAGAAAGAATCCAGTATAGGGCAGCTAAATTTGTTAAAGGTAAAAGAGAAGATGGGAACGATACGATAAAAGAACTTAAATGGGAAACTTTGGAAAACAGACGTAGGAAAACTAGAATAACATCACTGTATAGAGCACATCTAGGTCAGAAAGCATGGGTAGACATAACGGCTCGGTTAGAAAAGCCAACGTACTATGGTAGGAACGATCATGATTTTAAAATCAAATGTAGGAAACAGAAAACGGATGTAGGTAAATTCTCATTTTTAAACAGAACTATAAATGATTGGAATGACCTACCTGCAGCGGTCTTTGAGGGCTGTCCTTCCTTAAGGAGATTCAGGAATAATTTAAAGAGTTGTGTATAAAGTGAAAATTAAAATTAAGGTGACATTCAACATTTAATTTTTTAAGGTGACATGTATTTATCTAGCCTTACGAGTTTACTTCTTTGGTTTGAATTGTAAATTATTTAAAAATAGCGTGTAAGAGGGCCTTAGACTAGAAATGTTTAGTTTAAATGTAGTTCTGTGTATATGTACAGTATGCATAAGGATGCAATTATTTGACTTATTTGAACTGTTGTATCAGTGAAGCGAGATGAGTCAGTGAAGTTATGGTTTTACAGTGCAGGGAACAGTTCCGATCAGTGATAATTTATAGCGTCAATGAAATGTGTTCTATAGTGTCAGTGAAATGTGTTACAGAGTGTCAGTGAAATGTGTGCTAAAGTGTCAGTGAAATGCGTCATAGTGCCACTACAGGGAATGAGATGAGAGTAAAGTGAAAGACTATTGAAACTTATGTAGGACCTATACATAATTATGTAGGTTGTGTTGTAAAAGTAAGTGTTTTATTTTATGTTTTATTATTGTGTTAAATTGTATTGTGTATTCTTATTGTATTGTGTATAAAATTGTATATGTGTTGTAAATTGTATTATGTATTGTAAATTTTATTGTGTATTGCTTATCATTTTAACTGTGTATTGTTAATATTGTATATACCACTGCCACCGGGTGCTTGCCCACTTGCAGTGTAAATAAATACATACATTCCACCAGCGGAGCTCAAACTTTGCTGCATTGAATTTTTGTTTCTTTTGAGAAGTGATTCAAATGCTCTTCATCTGATTTATCGAGTCCTAAGCTAAATTCCTAAAAAGGAGATTTGTTTATAAAATAGGAATAGATAGAATTTTGTGATTACAGTATTATTATTTTGTAGTTGTTTTACTGTTGAAAACTCTAATCTTGAAACCTGACAGGAATGCGACGTGACCCTACAGTTCGCGATAGTGATCCCTATTAGTAATGCTTGTCTGCTACAAGATGTCTAAAAAATTGTGTTCTGTTCCTACCTCACAGCAGAAGCTGTTGAACAAGTCATGTCAGCATCACATCCAGGTGCAGCGTCACTGTTTTCACTACTCCTACTGCCATCACCGTCATCAGTATTACTAATGTTATCACTATCAGTGTCGTAAGCCCCCTTAAATTTATAATACTTAGGCTTGTAATGTTGGGGGGCCGATGGATGCGTTACAGTGGTTTCAAGTTGACTATCCGTTCACCAGTCAGTATTCTAGCATGCGTAAACAGTGTAGCCGCTGAATAATAATGCCGAAGGTTAAAGTTTCTCAGGCTCATATTTTTGCAGCGGAATTTGGTGAGAGTTTTGAAGTGAATGACGGGAACATTACATGTAAATTATGTAATACAAACATCCGAGGTGACAAGCGATATTATATACAGAGACATTGTAGCACAACAAAAGAAAGGAGGAAACTAAAACCCACGAATAATTCTATAATAATTCTTCTCCATATAACGCAAGGTACGTAAAAATATATCTTTGTAATGCTGTGTTGCGTGTATTTATTTTTAGACCTATCCAGACTTGTTCATGTGCATCTTGTAATTCGTGTAATCGATCGTAGAACCAAGTCAATGTCCTCGTACTAGCTCACATCCCCGTCAATGTACCATACTGCAGTCAAGTTGTATAATCGGTCCCCAACATTACAAGCCTAATAATTTTATTAATCATATATGATTGGAGTCCATGATTTTCACAGTAGGTACCCTATTGTTTTTCTATATTTTCAATGTGTCTACAGAATTCTTCTCAATTAATGTGGACACTTACACTCACATTTCGCCAACATTTTCGAAATATCATATTGCTATTCACCCCGGTCTCCTCTCTCTCTCTCTCTCTCTCTCTCTCTATATATATATATATATATATATATATATATATATAAACTGATTGTCCCTTGCTCCGGAATTCACGTATTTGCACCAGATATCTCGAGCTCTAGTCTACGATGGCTGAAATTATTTTCAGAACGTCTTGTAATATTGAACACGTGCAATGATGATACACAAGCCTCAGTACGTTATGTGTTGTTTTTGATTCCCCGCTTAACCCCGCTCCTTCACCCCGCAAGTTTCAAGATTGGAGTCTTCAACAGTATGTATATTTGTAAGGAATCAATTTCACGAGATTTAAAACGTACATACCACAAAATAAGTATAAATTCTTACTTTTGTCATTATAAAGAATATATTCTACGCCTAATCCAAAGGGAAAAAGTTACCTTCTTTCAACAGCCTACAAATGTTCGATATGTACACCCTGCGACACACGGCATATTCTGTATATCAAGGTAGTAGTGTAATTCATGCCAAACGTATAGCAGCATATCTTCATCAAATCTTGAACAGCTAGCTTGATGCGATTTTTCATATCATCTATATCAATAGAAAGAGAAGGTATGAAAACCCGGTCTTTCTCATACTCCATAGAAAATGTCACGGGGTGATTATGTTGGGGCTTCTTGGTGGCCAAAGTGTGAGTGATTAGACTTCAAATGTCGCACGACCAATCCTTCGTTCTGGAAGAGTTGTATATCGAGAAGTTTACATTGAATCATTTTCAGTAGCTTCTGTAAAATTTTCCACACGGCCGGTTGTAAAATTTGTAGCTCCAGATTTATCCTTATTGTCGATTTCTTTGGATTGCTTTAGACAGCAGCAAGAACACGATCAACTTTCTCATGTGACACAATAGGTCTTTCAGGGCTTCACCCTTATATAGACATCCCGTTGTTTCAAATATCTTATTCAAATCATAGATTGGCTGCCTTGTCGGTGTTAATTTTCTGAAAAGTGTCCTAAAATGTCACAGAATTCGTTTTGTTTAATTTAAAAATCTGAAAAATTATTTTATAACAGCAATGGCGGCCATTTTCCCGCCATAATCGTTGTCGATACATATCGATACAAACTTTCATTGCTGCTGAACATAGCCTACAATTACAATGTTTTGCGTATTTAGTGGTCATCATTTTATAACAAGTTAAAATTGTCTGTCTTTTTTGTGATCATGGTGTGTAATGTGAAAATGTATGTCATATTTCATATTTTATTTTTTTACTAATTCATTGAATAACGGAGTCAGTCTACCAATAACATATCATTTATAATGAGAATACATACAAAATGTATTCTGTATTTTTAAGGTATGTTTTTCAGTCCCTAATTACGGAGGAATTACTATAGGCCTATAATAATCAAAATGTACATGTTATGTTTATTGCATCCATAAGGAATTTGAAATTGGGCGTGACGTTATACCACAAATTCACCTCTGTGTAGTTCACGTTATGCTTGTTGTCTCCTTACATTGTCGGCTGCATACAAGACACGGTTGATAATTCCAAATTGTCCTTCACAATGTAATCACCGTGGAAGTCCAAAATCTCATATAATTAGACTCTGTGGGTAGTAAACACATCGTAAAATGAGTAAATTTGAACAACTTGCATTAAAGAGAGGGAAACTTTCATGCTTCTTGACTCTTGTTAGGACTTCGGAAAGACAAGCACTGTAATTTAAAAACCTAATTGACTTACAAAAATAGTGACATGTATCAGATTCAGAAGTTACATTACACAAATCTATATGTACATTACAATAATAATTAGCCTAATTATAGTAGAATGTGGATTGAACATTGATTTCCTGTAACAAAAATAAAAGTATGGGCTTCGAAGAAAGAGATCCAACCCGGGTTCGATTCCCGGTCGGGGCAAGTTATCTTGTTGAGGTTTTTCCGGGGTTTTCCCTCAACCCAATGTCAGCAAATGCTGGTTAACCTTCAGTGCTTGACCCCGGACTCATTTCACCGGCATTATCAACTTCATCTCATTCAGACGCTAAATAACCTAAGCTGTTCATAAAGCGTCGTAAAATAACCTACTAAAAAAAGTAAAACCTCGTTAATCCAGATTAATAGGGGAGATAAGTTGACCGGTTTAAAGAAAGTCTGTGTTAAACTGAAATAACCTAAAATAACAGTAGAAAGTGCATTAAAATTCTGTTTATAGCAACAAAATGCGTTTATTATGGTGTATTTACAGCATATAGATCTAAATATACTATACAGTAGTGTGAGATTTGAAACAATACATATAATGCAGTAAATACGTGATACCCATAATTATGATGCTGTACCCGACGGACCAGGTTCTGCATCACTCGAAACTCTTGCTGTGGAAGTTGGTTTGAAGTACGTACATGTAAGTCTTAAAACAAGGTTCTTTGATTTTTAATAACTCATCGTTTTTTATTGCCTGTCCGGATTAAGCGAAGTCCGGCATATCGGGGTCCGGATTAACGAGGTTTTACTGTTGGCCTATTTTTAATTACCTGGGATGCTCAATACCTTGCCATAATGAACATGATATCACTCCCAAGACAATGCAATCTCTTAAAAAACCGGAGTAATAAAGTCTTATTACATCTCACTTGACGATATGTGTCAGAGGAAGAAAATAATTGTTTGTATACATCTGAAGTGTGATTAGTGTAATATGTAGCTAATCGACGATGTATCCAATGGAGGGGGAAATAAATTAACCATCTCTCCCATTATCTTCTGGCCTAGTTGCCTCATAAGTGGTGCCTTCTTTGTATCATTTGTGAGGTTCAGACCTGTCTTCGGACAGTTGACTAAAGAAGATGAAAGTCTTAAAACCTTCTCAAGTCCAGAAACAAACAAGATTAAAAATGTACTTTGGAAATACAGTATCTACACTATTGCCCAATGATCTTCAATCTCACATAGTGAATTTCTATTCCTCCAGCTTTATTGGCCGATATAATATAGTTGATATGACGTATGAAATGACTCTCGTAATTTTAAGACATTTCAAGAAAATTGAGAGCTAAAAATTATTATGTAAATAAAAAATTTGAATGAATAAGTGTTTGATATTCAAAAATGTATTGTGCCCGATCTAAACT
Source organism: Periplaneta americana (assembly GCF_040183065.1). Classification (NCBI taxonomy): domain Eukaryota; kingdom Metazoa; phylum Arthropoda; class Insecta; order Blattodea; family Blattidae; genus Periplaneta; species Periplaneta americana. The sequence continues at coordinate 16,338,877 of NC_091121.1, forward strand.
AGATTTATTTGTTTGTTTTTTATTTTATATGGTTATTTTACGACGCTGTATCAACATCTAGGTTATTTAGCGTCTGAATGAAATGAAGGTGATAATGCCGGTGAAATGAGTCCGAGGTCCAGCATCGAAAGTTACCCAGCATTTGCTCTTATTGGGTTGAGGGAAAACCTCGGAAAAAAAAACTCGACCAGGTAACTTGTCCCGACCGGGATTCGAACCCGGGCCACCTGGTTTCGCGGCCAGACGCGCTGACCGTCTAAACTAAATATCATGAATTTCTCAAAGTTAAAATATTGTCCGTGAATCTTAGTCTATATGAAAAAATATGAAATTGGTGTATTTGAATGTAATGCGTATGGAACATTTTGGTTACATTACTAATTTGCATAATTATAATAAAATTAACTTCGAAACCAGGAGTCCGAATGGACTGAAAAAATTTGCACACATCTTCCTTATACATCTATGAAATAGTTAAATAAGTTAAATAATTCGGATTAAAATTGCAAAAATTTCAAAACTTTGTCGTAGTGTCCCTTAAGCGAAAGTGACATATTTTGCTGACATATTGAGTGAGGACGTGATTTCGAGTCTCCGTGCCGTAACACCCACCTGCGACAGACGCTGGCTGTCCCTGCCTCCACGCATCTCACGTTGCTGTGAATAAATCGCGGCACAAATGGGATGGCGTGCTGTCCTTGAAGAAGTGAGGCGCATCTCACGCAACCCCCCCAGCGCGGCGCAGTCAAGTGCTGACTTCGGGCTTCCTGGCGTGGCCCATGAGCCCCGTACCCGAAATCAATACGGAGTAGAAGCCCTTGTCCAAGCGGGCAGCATCATCAACGGCTACGAGGATTCGTTCCACTCACATGCGAAATCATTTTCCCATCTTCTTCGAAGGCGTCCTATGTCTCTCTTCCCGATGGGACTCCACATCATTGGTTGTTGAGTTGATCTACAGCAGCGGTGGCGAAAATGCTATCGTGCGCCGAGCCACTGTGTAAGCTGCAACGTGCATAGCACCTATGGAGGGAGGCGGACACCCGAAGGGGAATTGAAGCAACTGTCTGACATTAACGGCTTTTCGTTTTCCTTACGTCAAGCACTTAAATAAAATTATATATAGCACAAGGTTACAAACTAATGTTTAGTACGTCTAACGAAGAAAGAAATGAACAAAAAAACGTAGGACACATTATCACAACCTAAAATTAATTGTCTTCAGAATGTCTCTGCGGCAGAGTTTCAAAATCAGGAATTATGTCACTTACTACCAGTCGTAGCTGATCACGAAGGTATTTGTCTGTCAGTCGTGATCTAAATTTGATTTTTACTGTTTTCATTGTTGAAAATAATTTTTCACAAACGTAATTTGTAGCGAACATGGCTTCAACAGAGCAAGCGAAAGAACGAAGCTTCAAATATTTATTTTTTGGCAAAGATTTGAAAAGTTCAACATTTGTCAAGTCCTTACATCTAGCTTTCATTTAACATCACATTGTAAATATGTGAATTTAACCGCATTATTCGTACATCTGCTGAAAAAGGATCGACGTACAGCGATGATGATGATGATGATAATAATAATAATAATAATAATAATAATAATAATAATAACAACACTTAACCTTTTAATGTTTCATCAGTAACATGTAGTAACTTATAATGCCGTTTTATGTTATACAACCGTTTTCCTAGTAATACTTGTGAATAAATCATACATTTAATATTCTCATCATATTGTCAGCAAAAAATGCGTCCCCCCATCCTACTTGAAACTTTCGTTTTTATAGAGGTACATGGTTTCGAAAGAGACATTGCGACGATACGCCACTCGCAGGTCAGAGACAAATATACATGGAACGGAGTTTGACTCCAGTGAGTGAGAGGGTGGGGGTTGTAGGTAGGAAGCAAGGGAAATCCACTGCGAGCCACAATGTGCTCGTGAGTCGCATTTTCGCCGCGGCTGGTCTACAGCATTGGTTCCCAAAGAGGGGGACGCGAGCCCTTGGGGGTCGTGTAAATAGCTGAGGGGGTCGCACGTTGGTTCACAAAATAAAACAAAATCCGTCTTGTTATCTTTTCCACATTTGGAACTTCTGGATCGATATCTAAGCCTGACCATTAGGATCCAAAATACAAACGTAATTACTATTTGATTTGGGGAGAAACATGAGACAAAAGTACAATGAAGAATAATTAAAATGAAATAAATAATATTATGTATTGTTATAGGCCTACAAACGACTATGCTTTTATAACTTTTTCCTCTTTTTGTGCCAAATTAAGGATTGGGCCCAAGACCCGTTCCGAGGCTAAACTCTGTAATAATCGGTCCATCTCATCTTCGGACATCCTAGGTCGCGTTTCCCATTTGACCTATACAGTAGGGCACTAAGTGGATATCTACTGGTGGAAATCCGCTGTACATGTCTTCATTTCTCTTAATATGTTCGTATTTCAGTTACTATGCTCTGTCTTCCGATCTCTTCACTCCGGATTCTGTTTCTTAATGTTACTCCAATAGTTGATCTCCAAAAACGCAATTCAGCTGCTCCTAATCTATCTCCTATTATTAGTACTGGTATTATTATTTGTTTATTGTTTATTTGGGGCTAAGAGGGATGAAGTTACGGGAGAATGGAGAAAGTTACACAACGCAGAGCTTCACGCATTGTATACTTCACCTGACATAACTAGGAACATAAAGTCCAGACGTTTGAGATGGGCAGGACATGTAGGACGTATGGGCGAATCCAGAAATGCATATAGAGTGTTAGTTGGAAGGCCGGAGGGAAAAAGACCTTTGGGGAGGCCGAGACGTAGATGGGAAGATAATATTAAAATGGATTTGAGGGAGGTAGGATATGATGGTAGAGACTGGATTAATCTTGCTCAGGATAGGGACCAATGGCGGGCTTATGCGAGGGCGGCAATGAACCTACGGGTTCCTTAAAAGCCAGTAAGTAAGTAAGTAAGTATTATTACTGTTATTACTTCTACTATTAGCGCTATTATCATTACTACTCGCAAATACCTTCTATAATAATACCGGACAGCTAGCTGTTCTGCGCGCGAACGGCGCAGGTGCTGCTACCTAGGCGGCAGGGTGTGTGGAAACCTGCGAAGCAAGCTGTAATCTACTGTCGGTGACTCAGGAGAAGACGAGAGCGGACTGAGGAGGAAGGGTTGTGAACAGATAACGTACGACAACACGTGCAATAACTGTACTGTAATAAGCGGAAACATTAGGTCTCCTTCTGTTCAACTTAGCTTTAATTTCCATACGCATTGTTACTCATGTTTCCTGCACGAGTAATAACCTGGCTACTGGGATGCTTATCTGAGCGATGTTTATAATAATCAACAGCGATAGTCAAGAAGGTCACATTCTTTCCGTTCGTCGTCTCCTGAGTAACGGACAGTACTACAATGTAGACCTGTCTTCGGACAGTTGCCTAAACAACAACGAACAACATATAAATGGATTCCATTCCTGAAGTTTTTCCCCACTTTTATCGTTACATCCTGTATTCTCCGTAGATTCCGAAACTGTTCTGAAAGTGGTGCCATGAGGAAAAGATTTTGTACAGTGTCAAAATATAAAAAGAAACATCAGTGGCTGTTATCAGGGGCATGTTTGCGTCCTCACTGACACCAGAAGCCTTGATTGGTCATCCCTGGACGCGAGTGAGAGAGTCCACACCACACAAACATCCCACACACTGAAATAAATCATTAACATTAAAACAACGGTTTATTTGGTGCGCTTTGCTTGGTCCGCCCGCCAGCCCGCTCGCCCGCGTTGACAGGAAGCTTTCATTAGCCGTCACATGAGTTGTTGATCCCTGACTCACTCGCTCGTTAAGCTGTCTACAGAGGAGAGTTATCACGTTTTCTGGATGCACAATTTCCCATCAATTAAGCCATTTGCATGGGCCCGACCCCTATTGTCGCCAGTTCTTAAAGCAGTGGTCAAGACTCCAATTGAATGACGTGTTCCTGCTCTCAGAACCTCTGTTCGGCATCCCACGGCATTTACGAATGACTTGGTAATAGCCTGTTCTGAACATCTATTTTCGAACAGTTTACGTAACATTGTTATGTTTTGTTGCTTCTCCGAAGTTTTCAATTTAAATCATGTCTATGGGATTGCTAACTTTAATTCATCTTACGATGAAAGAGTAATGGAACGGAGAAAAATTCTCTCCGGCGCCGGGATTTGAACCCGGTTTTTCAGCTCTACGTGCTGACGCTTTGTCCACTAAGCCACACCGGATTCCACCCCGGCGTCAGAAGAATCGTCTCAGTTTTAAGTCCTAGGACCGAAGTCCACACATGTGCTGAGGTGCACTCGTAATGAGTGACTATTAGGCCGGTATCCGACGGAATAAGCGCCTAGGTTCATAGATATCTATGACGTAGTGCAGAGGGCGGCCACTAGAGGGAACCCAAGAGTTGGAACTTAAAACTGAGACGATTCTTCCGACGCCGGGGTGGAATCCGGTGTGGCTTAGTGGATAAAGCGTCAGCACGTAGAGCTGAAAACCCGGGTTCAAATCCCGGCGCCGGAGAGAATTTTTCTCCGTTCCATTACTCTTTCATCGTATGATGACGCAGAATATCTGCATGGAAATATCATATGTACTTCGGTACATTAAAATAATATATATGATATGCGTAAATCACTTCGTGATTTAAGACGGCGCTTATTCCGTCGGATCCCGGCCTAATAGTCACACATTACGAGTGCACCTCAGCACATATGTGGACTTCGGTCCTAGGTTCATAGATATCTATGACGTAGTACAGAGGGCGGCCACTAGAGGGAACCCAAGAGTTGGAACTTAAAACTGAGATGATTCTTCCGACGCCGGGGTGGAATCCGGTGTGGCTTAGTGGATAAAGTGTCAGCACGTAGAGCTGAAAACCCGGGTTCAAATCCCGGCGCCGGAGAGAATTTTTCTCCGTTCCATTACTCTTTCATCGTATGATGACTCAGAATATCTGCATGGAAATATCATATGTACTTCGGTACATTAAAATTATATATATATATATATATATATATATATATATATATATATATATATATATAATTCATCTGTTAACGTCCGATGGTTTGTTCTTCATATGAAGAAGAAAAGGATTTGAATGAGAAAATTATTAAATTCAACAGAACAATGGGGATAATTAATCAGATATTCAAACCAACCTTAGTACAAAAACACACGCGCACCAGAATTTATAAAACATTGGCCAGACCTATACTCTGTTTTGGTAGTGAAGCTTGGACGATTCGTAATATTGATTCACAAAGATTAACGGCGGCAGAAATGAGATTTTTGCGTCGTACAGCGGGATACACGAGAATGGATCACATTAGAAATTTTGACATTATGAAAGAACTGCAGATTGAACCGATTACGGAATCAAAACTGGAGATCACATGTCATCGGAATGCCTCGTTCTAGAATTCCACGCCAAATTTTAAATTAGTATCCTGTGGGCAAGAGATCCTTGGGCAGACCGTTCAAGCGTTGGCAAGAGACCGTAACGGGCCACTAAGCCCAATACATGCAAGGATGATGATGATGTTGATGATGGTGATGATGATATTCGGGATTCGGAATTACACCAGGGAAATCAGGAGAAATCCGCTTAAATCGGGATACCTGCCTACCCTGCTGGAGAAACTGTACAATCTGCTCACCGGAAAAGCCACAAGTCGTACACTGCTATGTTTGTTCCTAGCACCCATGTGCTACGCCCGTAATTGTCACAGAATTTCCTTAGTTGTCTCGCGATTAAATCACATAAGTAATCAAATACTTCATCCATTCACATTACAAATACGTGTGCCTGTCCAGTCGTTGCATTGCCATTTAATTTAATTTGTGACCGCCAGAACGAATACCGGTTTTGTCATTGATTAACACGGAACAATTACTTTTTTATGTTTTACAAAAAGAAGTTAACATTTCTGTGTTATAATCGGTCAGAAATTAACATATATGCCTCGTAGGTAACTATACATAATTATCGAACTTTGTGGACTCCGGATTTTTATGTAATTATATGCTGTTTGCAACTCCTTATCTACACATCTGGACAGCACAAATCTTTTTTAATTAGAATAATGCCTTTGATATATTGAAATTTAATTTAGCGCATTTTTACAAGTACGACACAAATTTATTTGCGTGTCAGTCTATACAGGGTGTTTAAAATTATTGTAACAATTTTCTCCGGGTTCTATGACAGGTCATTTGGGGCCGTTTGAGATAGGGAATGCATGTCCGCCAAAGCCCCCTTTAAGAGCTCCGTCTTTATAGAAATAGGAAAGTTGTTCAAAATTTTGAATGTAGAAGTGAACTGAATGTTATCTTCAAAAATTGTTTTCTTTAGTGTCCGGATAATATATTAAATTGTTTTATTTATTTTATGCAAAATAGGCTATGCAGTTTTGTTAACCACAATTTTCAGAACATGCAGTAAAATTTGAACTTCTTAGCGTATACTGGTTGAATGTGAGTAAATGCAGCAAAAATAAGGAAGTGGAAGAATTGCTTTAAAATGTCGATTTTCCGTCACCAACCAACAGTTGAGTAAATATTTGTTTAAATACATACAAGAAGCACAAAACACAAAAATTTGAATAATTATCAAGAGCATAGAGTATACTATAACCATTACTTTACATAGTATTAGCACAATACAGTTACGAAGCTCAATACGTAGTAAATATGGATCCATAGATAATTATGCTAACCACTAGGATCGCTAATATCGCCTCATTACAGATAATGCGAAATAGTACCGGCACAGTCTATTATTCTTAATACCCGCACAGCTCAAGCTTCGTGGCTGTATTGTATATACTAGACTGTGGTATTAGCACAATCTAGTATATACAGTCATATGTGAAAGGTCAACGATTAATTTTTTATTAAAAATCGAAAATGAGGTTTTTTTCTCGATCAAAGGCTCGACCATCTCCTCCCTTATTGGGGGTCCTCTAACAAAATTATTATTATAAATTTTAAATTTAATAATTAATATATTGTTTAATGTTTTTGCATTATTAGCAATTTAATATTACATTATGCAACGAGCCTATAATGGTAGTAATTAAGACGCGAGTATGTTTATGAAACCATATTTCTAACTTGAAATTATTCATAAGTATTCATGTTATTCTTATCTGACTGAGCGGAACTGACCTTGTGCAATACCTCGTAAATTGTGAGATGTGCGCAGACGCGAAAGTATTGATTTTTTCCGAGAAACAAATGTCGACATTGACCTTGATATAATTTAGAGAGTAAAATAAACATTAATCGTGATATAACCTTGAAATTGAATTATACATTGAAAAACGAGATGACAAATTGAATTTATTTGAATATTATTTACAATTAACGCTAATTATTATAGTAACGGAACTGACTTTATTTCAAATATAGGTGATTTATTGTGCAATTGGTGAAATGAATTTGCGGGAATGTGCTTTGTGAAAGGCTTTGTCTAATCTCGCGCTAGTTGTCTTTCGATTACATATCCAAGAATAATCTATACTTGCGCTTTCATATTGCGACAATGGTATTTTCTGATTGGTGAAACACCTGAACTTTAATGAATAGGTGTACTTTAAGAGATTCATTAAAGGGCTGCTACCAGGTTTATAATTACTACATTTCGGCATGGTCGAGCATAAAATACATTACAAGTTACTCCACGCCTTACATTCATTAACAATATCCCAATGTCCTAATCCATTTAGTTCGTTGTAATGTTTTTAAAATAAGCCAAATTTAACACTACTATGCTCCACATTCTACACTTAAGCCCAGGGAGCCATACTAAAGTAATGTGAGAAAAAGGGATCCTCATGCATAATGCTGAGGAACACTGATACAGAATGTAAATAGAATAGATTAATATGAAATTCTGTATCAGTTTAATAGTACATTATGAAACGAGTCTATAATGGTAGTAATTAAGACGCGAGTATGTTTATGAAACGAGCGCAAGCGACTTTCATAATTTTCATACGAGCGTCTTAATTACCATTATAGGCAAGTTTCATACGACTTTTTATGCTCGATCATATTTCTAACTTGAAATTATTCATAAGTATTCATGTTATTCTTATCTGACTGGGGAGCGGAACTGACCTTGTGCAATATCTCGTAAATTGTGAGATGTGCGCAGTTGCGAAAGTATTGATTTTTTCCGAGACACAAATGTCATTGACCTTGATATAATCTAGAGAGTAAAATGAACATTAATCGTGATATAACCTTGAAATTGATGTAGACATTGAAAAACGAGATGACAAATTGAATGTATTTGAATATTATTTACAATTAACGCTAATTATTATAATAACAGAACATAACCTTCTGCGACAGTATTGGATTTCCAGCCTCCGTGACGTTTCGCTAGTTGCCTTTCGATTGCATATCCGAGAATAATCGATACTTGCGCTTTCATATTGCTACAATGGTATTTTATGATTGGTGGAACACCTGAACTTTAATGAATAGGTGTACTTTAATGAGGTCCATTAAAGGGCTGCTACCAGATTTATAATTACTACATTTCGGCATGGTCGAGCATAAAAAGAAAACAAATTGTGTCTTTGTTCAACGCAAAAATGTAATGTTTACATTTTAATAGAACAGATTTAAATTATTATTATTATTATTATTATTATTATTATTATTATTATTATTATTATTAAATCCAGACGTTTGAGATGGGCAGGACATGTAGCACGTATGGGCGAATCCAGAAATGCATATAGAGTGTCAGTTGGGAGGCCGGAGGGAAAAAGACCTTTGGGGAAGCCGAGACGTAGGTGGGAAGATAATATTAAAATGGTTTTGAGGGAGGTGGGATATGATGGTAGAGACTGGATTAATCTTGCTCAGGATAGAGACCAATGGCGAGCTTATGTGAGGGCGGCAATGAACCTCCGGGTTCCTTAAAAGCCAGTAAGTAAGTAGGTATTATCATTATTATTATTATTATTATTTTTATTATTATTATTATTATTATTATTATTCGCCCTTTAACGACTATGCTTATCCCAGGGGATCGCAGCCCCCCGGTTGAGAATCAGTGCTCTAGCATGTCCAGTTTGACGATGCTTGGACAACCCTGGAGAAAGATTCTTGTTGATCTCCTCGTGCAGGAAGACGCTCCTGGAAGATGATTCCTGTCATCTGGGAAGCATGTTTGTACTGCACTCAGAGCGTTTTGTTGTGTGTGTATTTGGAAACACATCGCATGCTTAAGTGAATGCCTGCGTTTGTTGGTTTTGGATACGGCTATCCCTCAGTAGGCACAGGAAATAAATTATACAGAATACCAAGCAAATAAACAGCTATTTGGCAACGGCGCAATTTGGTTTCATAGACCCCAGTGAGTCGGTTCTTTGATCGCTATGATTGACCCAGCCCTCGTTCCGTGTACCGATTAACGCATTTATTGGTAATCGTGTTACCTGTCTGGTAATTTACGATTGTAAAAGCCTCTGGTTAGTTGACAGTCGTTGACAGTTCCCATATACACGGCCTCTCACAGACTGGATTGGATCAACCTAGTACAACAGCCAATCGCTGTAATACTGACACTGACAGAAAAAAAAAACAGCTTTTACCTGTCATTCCATTTGCATTTTTAATTAAAATGGATGACTACATGAGTTATATTTTCCGCAGAAGTGAGTAAGTAGGCCTACTTTCAGTAGGAAATAATGGTATAATCTCGTAATACGCATTCGAAAAATTAAACTTACATGTTAAAAAATGTAACCGCGGAAAATGTTTTGAAACATCACGTAACTCGAAAATGCCATTTCATTTGTATGCCGTCACATATGTTACAGCAGGATTTTTGTTTGTTTGTTTTTTTTTTCTTCCGTCTTCGGTCAGAGTGAAACTCTGTTCTACTCTTCGTATTTTCAGCACTGCCAGTTTCCTTTTCTCCTTTCCTTCTATAAATTTTATTGAGTGTAATGCTTATTCTTTTCGAAAAGTTGCACATGAAAAAAAAAAATATATCTGAGTTATTTATTTAAATATATTTGAAGAGTCCACTGCAAGAATGATGGATGTCACTTTCTTGTCGAAAATGAACCAAGACTGTCAATGCATAGCTTAAGACATATAGAATGTACATAGAGAGTTATATGGCATTAACACTGATAGTCATTGTCCAGTAATGACGGAAAATCACAGTTAAGCTTTGAGCGCTAAGCATTTCAAACTTTCAATTGCTTCTCCTGCAAAATGTATTCCAAATGACATCCATCATTCTTGCAGTGGACTCTTCACAAGTTGTTGAGTACAACAAGGAGCGTCCCGCGCCGTAGCGTCGCGAAGGCATCCTGCTTAGGACTCGCGTTACGGAATGCGCGCTGGTTCGAGTCCTCATGGGGGAAGAAATTTTCTCATGAAATTTCGGCCAGTGTATGGGACCGGTGCTCACCCAGCATCGTGATGCACTTGGGGAGCTACGATAGGTAGCGAAATCCGGTTGCGAATACCAGCTATAACGGCTGGGGGGATCATCGTGCTAACCACACGATACCTCCATTCTGGTTGAATGATCGTCCACCTCTGCTTCGGTATGTGGGCGTGAGGCCAGCAGCCGGCTGGTCGGTCTAGGCCTTTCACGGGCTGTAGCGCCACGGATTATTATTATTATTATTATTATTATTATTATTATTATTATTATTATTATTATTATTATTATTATTATTACAACAAGGACTATAGACGACACCCGCGCCTCGCCCTGCTCCCGTTCTCTACAGACGTTACGCAGTTCACATAAACAACGCATAGTATCATTCTGTGAGGCTGTGTAAAGTCGTGAATAGTTTGAAGGATATTGTTAATTTATATAAATATTTTAGGTTCTAAACAAAGTGAGGTATTCTGTTATTATTGTATTATTTACGTAATGTTAATATTATGCATGATTACAAAAAAGTAAACTCGTCTGTTGTTAAATAATTATGCAAACAGGAGTGTGTAACACGTTTATTTTTCCCGGATTATTCTTGTATATTTATTGCATATTTATTTATTTAATCTGGCAGGTATTAAGGCCATAAGGCCTTCTCTTCCATCCTACCAGATAGCACATATAAATACAAAAAATAAATACACTGATGAAAATAATACAAATTCTTCGTTCAATTTCGGTTGAAAGACAAGTTTCTTTACCAGTTGTCAATAATTGTTTGTTTTACTGGTCTATTGACGTCTTGTGCTGCTGTGCTACTTTGCATTCGGTTGCGTTGCAGTCCAATCAGAATTACGATACCAACTTCGTAGCTATCATAATAGAAAAGGAATATTTTCCTTAAGCAATTATGGGTTTAATATTATGTGCCACATACGAGATACATTATTAGGTTCCCAAAGTTGTTCACCTGATGATATTATTAAATACTGTATCATATTTCAGATTTACTCCAGTAATGTCTTGTGACGTAGAACGAATACTGCCACAGTACAAATGTTTTTTTTTTTCTGAACATGACAGGAGTATTTCTTTCGATAGAATGAAAATGTTCATTGCTATTTGTTATAATGAGGCTAGAATCATGATTGTATACTTTTTATGTTATTTTTATATGTATGGGTAAATTATTTTAGATTGGGATTTACGAGGTTTATAATTACAAATTATTGTTTTTTATATTATTCGTTTATTATTTCCTTCTTCTAAGGCCGCGGTCGATAGGAGCACATGTTTGGTTACCATCCGGCTGTACATGTTTGTCGTTTTGGTTCATTGACATTCAGAGCTTCGCTACTACTTTTCATTTGGTAGAGATATAGTCCAAGCTCACACACCTTAACAGTTTCAGTAGTTACATCCTAGCTCTAATTATGACATAAGATAGTATCTTCGCATAGTCTATATACAGCATCCTCAGACTCTTATCACTTAGCTATCCCCTCATCTAATCCTCTCTAATCTAGTCACAATCCTCGGCCTCTTTTTACTTAGCTATCCCCACATCTAACCCTCTCTAACCTAGTCACAATCCTCAGCCTCTTATCACTTAGGTATCCCCTCATCTAATCTACTCTAATCTAGTCACAATCCTCGGCCTATTTTCACTTAGCTATCCCCTCATCTAACTCTAATCTAGTCACAATCCTCGGCCTCTTATCACTTAGGTATCCCCTCATCTAACCTACTCTAATCTAGTCACAATCCTCGGACTCTTATCACTTAGCTATCCCCTCATCTAAACCACTCTAATTTGGTCACAATCCTCGGTCTCTTATCACTTATCTATCCCCTCATCTAACCGATTCTAATCTGAGCACAATCCTCGGCCTCTTATCACTTAGCTATCACCTCATCTAACCCACTCTAATTTGGTCACAATCCTCGGCCTCTTATCACTTAGCTATCACCTCATCTAACCCACTCTAATTTGGTCACAATCCTCGGTCTCTTATCACTTAGCTATCACCTCATCTAACACACTCTAATTTGGTCACAATCCTCGGTCTCTTATAACTTAGCTATCACATCATCTAACCAACTCTAATTTGGTCACAATCCTCGGTCTCTTATCACTTAGGTATCACATCATCTGACCCACTCTAATTTGGTCACAATCCTCGGTCTCTTATCACTTAGCTATCCCCTCATCTAACCCACTCTAATTTCGTCACAATCCTCGGTCTCTCATCACTTAGCTATCACATCATGTAACCCACTCTAATTTGGTCACAATCCTCGGTCACTTATCACTTAGCTATCACATCATCTAACCCACTCTAATTTGGTCACAATCCTCGGTTTCTTATCACTTAGCTATCCCCTCATCTAACCCACTCTAATTTGGTCACAATCCTCGGCCTCTTATCACTTAGCTATCCCCTCATCTAACCCACTCTAATTTGGTCACAATCCTCGGTCTCTCATCACTTAGCTATCCCCTCATCTAACCTACTCTAATTTGGTCACAATCCTCGGTCTCTTATCACTTAGCTATCACATCATCTAACCCACTCTAATTTGGTCACAATCCTCGGTGTCTTATCACTTAGCTATCCCCTCATCTAACCCACTCTAATTTGGTCATAATTCTCGGTCTCTTATGACTTAGCTATCCCCTCATCTAACCCACTCTAATTTGGTCACAATCCTCGGTCTCTTATCACTTAGCTATCACCTCATCTAACCCACTCTAATCTGGTCAAAGTCCTCGATCCCTTATCACTTAGCTATCCCCTCATCTAACCCACTCTAATTTGGCCACAATCCTCGGTCTCTTATCACTTAGCTATCACCTCATCTAATCCACTCTAATCTGGTCACAGTCCTCGATCTCTTATCACTTAGCTATCCCCTCATCTAACCGGTTCTAATCTAGTCACAATCCTCGGCCTCTTATCACTTAGCTATCCCCTCATTTAACCCACTCTAATTTGGTCACAATCCTCGGCCTCTTATCACTTAGCTATCACCTCATCTAACCCACTCTAATCTGGTCACAGTCCTCGATCTCTTATCACTTAGCTATCACCTCATCTAACCCACTCTAATCTGATCACAGTCCTCGGCCTCCTATCATTTTGATACATGTCTTTTCGGCTGTCAGATGTTGCCACTATTACTGTTAACATATTCTCGTGACAGACCTGGTCCCATACCCAGTTAGGTGTCTGATGAGCCCCGTGTCTGGAGTCCCAAGTTCTGAAACCCTAAATCAGTACTACACCCAAAACTTCACCCAGCGTTTTTGTAACTATTACTGCAGCGTCTGCTGTCTCCACCACAAAATCATCACGACCAAATCGGGGATCGAACTAAAGTCGTCTGGATGGAAGGCCAGTGGCCTAGCCTTGGATCACAGACGCAGCAAGGTCAAACCTTAGAATCAGTCTTGTTATCTGATGTTAACGCGATTTGAGGTCGATTGGCTACGAGATCATCGTGATGCTGATGCTCCAGACAGAATTCACGGAAAGTTGATGTCGCCTTATTGACATTGCATCGATGATAGCGCTTCTGTGCTGGGCTGGCCTGATGACGTACTCCTCGCATGTTTGTCTACGGAGGAGACAATAAATCTGATACCGCGATGTAGTTACAGTTTGTGGCCGCGCATACATTAAGCCCGCTGACCTCTGCCGTCCCGTCTCCTTTCTGGAAACTGTCTGCTTGTTTGCCGAGCAGCGAGCTGCACCCCGGACCCTGAACCCGTTCCACCGGGTGAATAAAAATGCTACTGCAGACCACCCACCAAGAAGATCCGGGTTTGAGTCCTTGTGCATGACGAATTTCCCTTTGTCGGAGTTGGTTGTCTTGCGATGCATGGTGCTGTCGTGGCCTGAGTTCAACTGCGTATGCTCGAGAACAGAATGTCCTGTCCATGCTGGGCCTACCTGATGACGAAGTGAAGTCGCTGCTTACACAGTTTGATCACTTTCTTACATCCGCTTTCACTAATGCCAAGGCATTTGGGTTTTTTCAGGGGAACTTTCGTCAGTGACAGGTGAAAACTAGGTGTGAAAATTTATGTAGGATAATCATTGACATAATATAGGCCTGTTCACACCTGTGGAGTAACGGTTAGCGCATCTAGCCGCGAAACTAGGTGGCCCGGGTTCGATTCCCGGTCGGGGCAAGTTAGGCCTACCTGGTCGAGGTTTTTTCCGGGGTTTTCCCCCAACCCAATATGAGCAAATTCTGGGTAACTTTCGGTGTTTGTCCCCGGACTCATTTCACCGGCATTATCACCATCTCATTCAGACGCTAAATAACCTAACCTGTTGATAAAGCGCCGTAAAATAACCTACTAAATATATATATATATATATAGGCCTGGGTAGCACAGTCGGTATAGCCCTGACTTACTGTGCTCGAGGTTACAGGTCGATGGCATTTAAGTATGCTTAAATGCGACAGGCTCATGCCAGTAGATCTACTGGCATTCCTGCGGGACAAAATTCCGGCAGACTGGCGACGATGATATAACCTCGGCAGTTGCGAGCGTCGTTAAATAAAACATAATATTTTTTATACTCGACCATGCCGAAATGTACTAATTATACATCTGGTAGCAGTCCTTTAATGCATGCCATTAAAGTACACCTACTCATTAAAGTACAGGTCTTCAGCCAATGATAACTCAGCTTACATGTGTTTAGCCAATGACAAGTCAGCTTTGTACCGTTATAAAACCTCAAGTATCGATTATTCTTGGATATGCAATCGAAAGAGAATTAGCGAAAAGTCACGGAGGCTGGAAATCCAATACTGTCGCAGAAGGTTATGTTCTGTTACTATAATAATTAGCGTTAATTGTAAATAATATTCAAATAAATTCAATTTGTCATCTCGTTTTTCAATGTCGAATTCAATAGTCAAGGTTATAATATTATAATATTATCAAGTTTATCGGGACTACGTCAAGGTCAATGACATTATTGTTCCTCGGAAAAATCAATACTTTCGCGTCTGCGCACATCTCACAATTCACGACCTAGAACAAGGTCACTTCCGATCTTGTCAGATACAAATAGAATGTATACATCTGAATACCGGTAATTTCAAGTTAGAAGTATGGTCGAGCATAAAAAGTCGTATGAAACTCGCCTATAATGGTAATTAAGAAGCTCGTATGAAAATTATGAAACGAGCGCAAGCGAGTTTCATAAATATCCATATTCGATTCGATTCTTAATTACTATCATTATAGGCTCATTGCATAATGTACTATTTTTCAACACACTTCCTATGTATACAATCGACCTCTTCGATTGCTCTACGCGAGGCTATTACCACGACACATACCATTGCCACGTGATCATTGAGACCACATGAGACGGATCAAACGGGTTTCATTTGATCATCTATTGTATATTCACAAACATTTTTTACATTTTTGTATTAAAACTTTTCTTTCGAGCACATTATCTGTAGGCCTATTTGACATTGAGAGAGAGAGAGAGAGCGTATGTGCGTGCGTGCGTGCGTGCGTGCGTGCGTCTGTATGGAAGCGTTCGACCTGATAATCCTGGAAATCTCTGATGTTAGGCATAATTTGTAAGCTTTTGCAGTTGTAGACTTCACTGTTCATACTGTTCTCCAACCAGATTAACCGTGAAAGGAATGTGCTTCGTATTGCGTCATCTATAGGAGTTAAGTAGATAGATAATATTACCGTTATAACGTCAGTTTAAAAAACATGCGCTCTCCTGCATATGTTATTTCCTGTATGGAGGGATTAAAAGACCAGGAGATTAATCGTGATATAATTTTATTACTAGGGTAGTATAAATATGTGTGTATCAGTGTTATTGTTTGTGCATTGAGAGTTAGCCAATGTAGATGCGTGTACCCACGTGCGTGACCTTATGATATCTTATGACATCAACATGCATTCATAACATTACCCCGCTGCGTCTCATTCCCATGAGACTTTCTGCTGGTTGGAGTAGGCCTACAGTATGTACACTGGAGGACAAGATACACCATAATTATAAAAAAAAAAAATACACAACACAATTTCCGAGAGCCACCAGCGTGTTATGAGTAGCGGACGACATTCAGGTTGTTTTCGGGCTTGGGTTCGAATTCCGTTTGGGATTATTACCTGCTTTTATTTTTTTTTTCGATATTTTCACAAACTTTAAGAAGAATATCAAATGTCTCTTATCCATTATTCAGACTCATATTATTGTACCAGATACCGCTCTGAATCAGCAATCCCAACAATTTATACGAGTATTAAGTAATTATGTGGGAAACCTTTGCGGAATGGATAGAGGACCTAAAAGCAAGCAAAACAGTTCACATAAACATATAGTTAATTTCGCTTTGTTTTTAAATTACATGTACTTTTATTTCATGTGGTTTAGTTTTTATATTAGTGGGTCCTGTTTATTAAATCAGTAGAACTTGTAAAAGAAAAAAGAGAATCTACACATTATTACTATCTGGCAACTGAAAACAAGGAATAGTGGAAGCTTCGACGTTTGTTATGTGGTTCATGCACGATGGGGCCCGCATCATTTTTCTCAGTCAGCAATTCTCTAATAAATGGATAGGTCGTGAGGGACCAACATTCTGGTCTGCTCGTTCCCCTGACTTCAAGTCATTATACTTTTACGTATGAGGATACTTAAAAGCATTTGTGTATTCAATACCTACTGAGAACATAGAGGTTCTTCGTCAGCGTGTTCAAGAAGAATGTCAACAGATACAACAGACACCTGGAATATGGGAGAGAGCAAGACAGTCCATAATGCGGAGCTTAGAAGTTTGTGTTAGAACTCATGGTGACCATTTTGAGCACTGTCTGTAGAATTATGCAAGGACTTTGTAATCAGATATCTTTTCCTTCTTCTTTCTTTCGCATTAAGCCTGCAGCTTGTTGCGTCCATTCATCAGTGCTGTGTAAGCGTATTTTTCCGGTTCAATTTTGGGCGTCCTAAACTTCTCTTTTCATTTGTTTCCAATCAAATCAGGGATGTAAAAATAAAATTGTAATAAGCAAAGATGTAGATATGAATTAGAAGTGCCTGTAATTAAAAAACGAAGCCAAATTGACTATACATTAACTTTTTTACTTGGGTTTTAGACCCTCTATCCATTCCCCAAAGGTTTCCTACATATTACTTAACACCCTGTATAACTGTGAAGTTATACAGCTTAATTAAATAAGCGATAACATCTACAAATGAAAAGTGTTTATTAGGTATTTCTTTACCTCACTTGTATTATACCGTACTACATAATTAATCAATTTTCATTTATTCAAATCAAATGTGTTGTTCGTATACAACGTACTTAATGTAAAAATGTCGTATTTTCGCTCCTGAAATTGCATTTTAGACATAGACTTCGTTCACTTGGTTCACTCATTATGACATTATGGGATTCATATTTTCCATCCCCTAGCGGAACACATTATATGCAGTTGTCTGCATTTCCTATCTTTTGTTCCAGCACAGTGGGAATGTTGTAGTTATCTTCATTGTTGTGTGATTTATGTATATCCAGTGGCGTAGCGTCTGGGGAGATTGTCTACGGAACGGAATATATAGAATCATATAGATATGGAGTAAAATTTTATTGTTAATTATTTGTAAATTTCAATGTTTACAATTCTACTGACGTCTAAACCTAACTGAATGTTTAAATTTTCTAATGAAGTGAAAATCAATGAATTCTATTACCTAATCTAGAAAAAGCAAACACCAGAACTGATAACATACTATAACATGCTTAAGTTACCTGAATATCTATACACATAATTTGAACTGGTAATGGAAATTACGGGAAAACGGCTTAACGGATTTTAATAAATGACCCCTCATTTTGAAGCTTGGCACCAAAAGTTTTTCGGAAAATTAGTAGTTTTCAGTGAAATGTCAATTTTCGTACATCATTTTCGTTTTTTCCAAAATCCATCTTTCGTCAGTTTTGAGAACTAATTAATTGCATTCACGGCCTACTTGATGTTCGCTTCCTTAAGCGAAGCGAGCATCAAGTCGGCCGTGTTGCATTTCAGAATAAAACAAAACACACACTACAATAAACAATAGGCTATTACACGAGGGCCATGACCTACAGGATTGCTGACATAGAGTTCAGACGGCTCAGATTCTTTCCATCATAATGCCAATAAGTCGATCTTCATTTGTGCAATTTTTTGATAACGTATAAAAAATAATTTACAGGTCTGATTCTCTGATTTGTAGTTTTCCGAGTACAGCTGTGTATTGGATATTAAGAACTACAAAACTTAAGAATGTTTGATGACATTATTACCATTAAAAATGAAATATTATTATAGTTAATGCAACACATAATGCTATACTGATACAGTATATGAAAGTGAAACCTTTTGGGGCTTTATGTAAGTAGACGCAGAGAAAAAATATTTTATATTAGATCTCCATTTCTATAATTTACTGAGTAACTTATGTTACTGAAAACTATAAAACTTAAGTAAGGTAACAATATTGTTATTAAAAATGAAATACTTTTACAATTATTAATCAAGTGGTGTGGGTCCTTTTCATGGCAGTGTGATATAGATATTTATATGTCTGATTCTCTAACTTTCCTTGGTAGTAATTGAGTCATGATTCCTATTTTAGCTGCGTCTTTAAACTACATCAAAATTAATTTCATATTTCTTTGGTTTAATTGATTAGATTTGTGATCGCTGCCAAGCATATTTTGTTGTAGGGAAAATAGCATGCCATTTCACTTCTTGCTACCGTGATGAGTAAGTTTATTTCCCGCAACCAGCAACAAATGAAACACTGAAGCCGCTAACGATTTACGATGGACAATTTATTTAGGGCGCATATAAGATTCTACAACTCTGACATATCATTCGCCTCATTTTCCACATCTTAGCAATAAATTCCTCACAACAGCCTATATTACAGAAAATATACGAAATAACATTCATTGTTACACAAATTAATCCAGCAGTATTTGATAGATCAGTATTGTCTGGAAGAAGCGCAAAAAATTACAATTCATGAGAAAAGATCAAAAGGTTTTACTTATTGGTAAAATAAGAGGCCTACAAGATTTTATAGTCTCTTGATCACCTCAGCAAGATCTCTTAGTGGGAAAAAGTGATTCTGCCCTCCGTATTTCAGGGTAGGTACTTCTCGAAACATGCAGCAGCTATACCAAGATGCTAACTATTTTGTTCAAAGCATGACAAACCTTACATTTTCTTAACTTTCACATACAATCCGCAATGACACGAAATAGCTATTTCATTATTCCCACATGAAAAACCCACTGATCATCCTAACATTGTTACTAGCGATTTCGCATTGAAACTCAAGAACTGAAGACGGATAGATTCAAGGAAAAGTATTTGGCAAAAAAAAAAAAAAAAAAAAAAAAAAAAAAAAAAAAAAAAAAAAAAACCCTTCAGAGGGAGTATGTTTCACTATTATGGAAGCAAATAACTATCAAAATGTCTGGTATTCTTCATTGAAAATAAATCTGAACAATTTTTATTTGAACTTTTTATGGACTTAGTTTGCAGCAATTGCTGCACAAGCCACTAGTAAGATATAATTACGTTTTGGATCACAAACTTAATATTTAGCAAAGTCATCTAATTCCCTCATTCTGGTTCAACTTAGAATTCTGTAATGTTTTTCCTTGATATATTTCTGTATCTGGAGAAGCAGATGAAATCCAAAGTGCAGCAATTAATAAGATTCAAAGAATGTTTGAAATGTAACTCACCTCGCCGTTTCAATTGGAGACAGAAAAAAAAGCAATGTAAAGAATTTCAGATCTGGACTCTCTGTCTGATTACCCCTCTATGATGAACTGAGATAATTAAATTTACTTTCGTCTGTCTCTGACTTGAGCTCAAATGACTCATCTCTAGGACACGAGGTTGTATGTAGACCTAGTATTGTAGTGAGAAATATGAAGCAGAATTCCCGAAAACTTATAAAGAAATATGCAGTAATGAAAGCAAATAATAAGTTTTATTTTTATAATGAAAACTACAGATTTATGGAATTTACTTTGACTCATAAAATATACTGAAAGCATCAAGTCTTCAAAACAGAAACCTTTGTAGGCCTATAGCATTTTCTGTTTTAGATAGGCCTATTAAGATCATGTTCTCCTTCTCGTACGACTATGTTACATAGTTCTATTAAGTAAATACATAACAGTTTATGGTTTATTTTGGTTAAAAAATATCATTTCATTATGGATGGAAACGTTTCACTTATATTTCATTGTGAATGAAGACATGTTCTATTCTGGTTCAGAAATCATGTTCATCTTCCATTCTGGCTGAAATTTGTCGTCATGTTTCATTCTTGTTGGAAATTTCGTGCAAAATTAACATTTAAGTGAAACATGACCACTCACGTTCCGATTAAATTAGTTTGTGATTATTACCTGCTACTTGATTGTTTATGCCTATATAACAGTTGCCAAAACAGATAAAAGTTCATTCTGATATAAACAACTGTGGCGATTCAAGGCTGCTTGACGTTCGAGAGTTGGCCACTCCCGACGTCTCGATGTCTTCAACGATTGCTTACAAGCAGTCGACGACGTAGGCAATACTGTCGTGCGGGTTTTCGGCTTTGCAGGCGCTTTAGTCTTGCTTCCTTGATCGTTGTTCAACTCTAATACAGGGACATCATTTTATTTTTACTAACATTTTTAATATTAACTTGCCTATACCTCTGGATCAACGCCGTTTGCTACCCCCTTCCACGACTGGAGTTCGATGATATTGGCGTAATATACAAACAAATCACTTTCCTAGGTATGGGAGGGAAGAAAAGTAGTTCATCCATTTACGTAAACTAGGAAATATTGCGCTTTGGAGTGTGATAATTTTCATTAGGTTTTTGTTTAATCAAAGTACAGTACAGTATTAACAATGAGTGTTTTTACTCACGAACTGAGCTGTCCATGTGGACGTATTCATTATGCAGTGTATATTATACTGTCTACAGCACATTAGCGTACACTATAGAGAATGAAGTTAAATTGAAAAATAATCATAATATGGATATTTAAACACATTTTTGAAAATGGTGGCCGTTCATTTCGATACAGGCTTCAGTTCTAATATGCATATTATCGCACTATACACTATTGTACCTAATTCCAATTACCAGTTTCGTCTTTCGTACTAGAAACTGATGTTGAAATAATTCTGTACTTACTCTATAAAAGAGTACCTTACGTACTGTAAGTTCAATCTTCACTTCTGCCCGATCCGAAAAGATAAAATTACTCAGACATGCTATCTACTGTCCGTCCAAGTGGTTATGTCGTAGGGTCGTAGAAAGGGAGGAAATCACGTGACAGTTAATTACTTAACGAGGCCCTTTTATTTAAGCTATTTTAAACAGTTGTATAATATTAGGCCTACGTATACGTCCAATTCCTAACAGAAATTAATGTTCTCAGAAAAGAGCTAAGACAGCCCAGCCACTAGCTGGCGAATAAAAGCTGGTGGGGGAAACCGGGCTACGACGTAGGCAAATGGACGACAGTACCTGTGCGGAAATGATTCAATATTGAAAGCTCTTCCGTCACTGGAAAACGCGAACATATTTTTGGAACGTACTCTTTACTATGACCGTAAGGCTACTACTGGGTGTTCATTTCAAAGTGTGTCATGACGTCACTGTTGTTGGGTCACCGATTTGAAGCGAGTTTCGGCTTATATGTTAGAGAAGTTGCCTATTATTTAAGGCGTTCTTTAATCTGAACTTGAGAACGTGTACGGTATAACTTCAACGTCGTAGCAACAGATGGCGGTCTGTGTGCTACCATAACCTCTTTCGAACTGTGTTTTACGCCGGCAAGCCGTACGCAGGGTATTTGTTATCATCGGTTGCGTACAGTAACATTCCACAACACAAATCAAATGCTCCGTGTCCATGTTGACCGTCGAAGTTAATGTCAACAAATACGTAAGTAATCGTCTTAACCCTCTCCCAATATCTCGACAGTACGTATTTCCAAACAGTTCACAATCCTGCCACTACCGGCGTTATACCGTACGTATCGGTACGTACTCTTCAGAATGAACGCCGTACTTGCTAGGCAACTTCTCTGCCTCTTAGGTTATACACCTTTGCGGAAGTGTAGGAAGATTGAATTCTCTAGGCTCATCAGCTAGCCACATGACGGCTTACAGCGAGCCATGACACATTTTGAACTGAACACCCAGTATAACTGTATTTATGCGGCCTTGGATCTGTGTGGAGGACGGTTGAACTTCATTAGTAGAAGGGGTGGGAGTAAAGTACATTCAGAAACTCAGGTACAATAAAAATTGAAGTAAAAATAAAATGATGTCGCTGTAGCTATGTTCCATCATAGGTCTATTTGAAAAATTTGTGGTAATGATCCATTCCGGTTTTAATTGTTGAAATGTTTAGTTCTGATTCTAATCATTGGGGTTATCTTGAACATTACGACTATATTCCGATTTAATTGGAAACATTATGGTTTCATTGATATTTTATTAGAAACTTTGTCATATTCTGATTGGTCTGCAAACATATACGGGTGACATTCTGTTTTCCGATTCGACTGGAGCAGTCCTACACGTAGCTACGGCGCTCTCAGAGCCCACAGATCGCGGAAGCTGGCTCCCACTTAGTCATTCAGAAATGAATTGCTGACAGGTATTTTTAATCTCCCTGTGGCACCCACCGCTGATCCTCGGTGCGAGAAACTGGATGACTGCTGTGATCGCTTCACCGCTAAAGCGAAGAAAACACTGAATCACCAGTCTCAAACTGTAAGGTACAAAAGAGTTTTCATCACTAATGAGCAAATATTTGTGCTTGTGGACAAACAGAAATACATGAGAAGTGTTTTATATCGAGACGTGGTGGTAAGCGCACTGCCTGCACCACTCCAATTTCGTAACTTCTAAGTTACTCATTTTTATCTACGTATTAACTGCAGGCTTTATTTAACATTAGTGAAATGCTGGAGGGATTATGAAATGTAGAGCAAGACATTCGTCAAGAATCCATAGTCAAAAGGTGGTTAGTGGTTACAGTCATTGCCTCTGAATCAAAATTACACGGGTTCGATCGTAACTGGAGGCAATAGATTTAGACGTAGAAGTACGTCTTTCTTCTGACAAGGAATTGGGGGTAATTTGGGAATTAACAGTCAAGAAAAAATTAAACCTCTCTCGCCGCCACGAGGGGCATAAAAAGAGAAGAAAGGGAAGAAAAGGATAACAAGGAGAATACAAGTAGGCCTACTGGTTCTCCAGCCAGATCAACCGTGAAAGGAATGTGATTACTATTGCTTCATCTATTGGAGCGAAGTAGATAGATAATATTACCGTTATAACGTCAGTTTAAAAGCCATGCGCTCTCCTGCATATGTTATTTCCTGCATGAAAAGATTAAAAGACCAGGAGATTAACAGTGATCTAATTTTGTAATTAGGGTAGTATAAATATGTGTGTATCAATGTTATTGTTTGTGCTGTGAGAGCTAGCCAATACAGATACGAGTACTCACACGTGTGACCTTATGACATCTTATGACATCAACATTCATTCACAGCATTACCCCGCTTCGTCTCAGTCCCCAAAGACTTTCTCGTGATTGGAGTACAGTAGAAGACGAGAAGAATGAGGGGAATATAAGGAGAACACGGCGAATACAATAACAACAAGGGGAATATAAGAAGAACATAGGTAAGACAAGGAGAACAAGGGGAATACAAGGACAAGTGGAATACAAGGAAAAAAGCGGTATAGAAGGAGAACAAGGTAAATACAAGGAGAACTAGAGGAATATGGTGAGAACAAGAAGAATATAAGGAGAATAAGGGGACTATAGTGAGGACTGGGGGATAAGGGGAATACAAGAACAAGTAGAATACAAGGAAAAAAGCGGTATATAAAGAGAACAAGGGAAATACAAGGAGAACTAGGGGAATATGGTGAGAAGAAGAATATAAGGAGAATAAGGGGACTATAGTGAGGACTGGGGGATAAGGGGAATATAAGGACAGCATGAGAATGACAGGAGAAATAAAGAAGTAGGAGATGAATGCAAGGAAAACAAGGGGAATACAGGAAATACAAGGGAATAAAAGGAGAAAAAAGGAAGACAAGGAGATAAAAGGAAAAAGAAAAATAACAAGGGAAAGACAAGGAGAATAAGAGGAACACAGGGAGGACAAGGTAAATGCAAAGGGGACAAGGCGAATAGAAGGGGAGCAAGACGAATGTAAGGAGAACAAGTAAGAAGTCACCTAGAGTAAGGGGATTATAAGAAG
Organism: Periplaneta americana; assembly: GCF_040183065.1. Taxonomy (NCBI): domain Eukaryota; kingdom Metazoa; phylum Arthropoda; class Insecta; order Blattodea; family Blattidae; genus Periplaneta; species Periplaneta americana. The sequence goes on from NC_091121.1 coordinate 16,363,714, forward strand.
AGCAAGGAAAAGTGTAATGAAAGTAGTAAAAGGAGAATACAAAGAGAACAATAGGAATACAAGGAGGACAAGGGAAAGACAAGGAATGCAAGGGAGTACGAGGACATGAAGGGAAGAGGAAGAGAAGGTGACGAGGAGGACAAGAAGAGCGCATGGAGAATAGGAAGAGTAAAAGGAGAACAAAGAGAAGTAAAAAATAATAATTTATGCACCTGTCGACAGGTGATTGCATCCACACATACTGTAGCTCTACATACCAGCATAGTAAAGCTCTGAGTACCCCGGTTTTCCATAGTTGCTCCTCTGTCGCCATGACAATTTCCGGAGGCTGGTAGCTTGCTGTGGCTGTGGTCAGGAGGGCAGAACCGGACTGGCAGCTTGCGACAGTGCCGATCCGTCATCGTCAAGGGGACCTCCGCTCTCGTCACACCTGTCCACTTGTGGCAAATGCTTGCAAAATAGACGTGAACAGACCAGTTATCCTCATACGTCCAATTGCAGTCGCGACTTGAGAAAAAAGTAGGCTTAAAACTTTAGATTCCCGAGTTATCCTTTGACATTTTGTACTTTATGGTACGGTATTAGTCATCCAACCTGAGCTGTTGTGGGCTTGTAGTTTTAAATATAAGCTTGGAAGTTAGTTTCAGATAGATACTATGACATTTATATTTTGATTCGAGTAGTCATGTGGTCTGAAAGAACGTTTACCATTACATTCTGTGTCATTTGTAAATTTACCAGAAGAGTAATCCATATGTTACCAGTACGGCCCGGAAGTTTATATCCTAAAAACTATTAAATATGTATGTAGATTGGATGAAGAAAAATGTAAAGATGTAGAGGATCTAGAGAGAAAAGAAAATACGCGAATTTAAAAGTTTGGACTTCAAAAATAAGAACAGAAAATCCATGTGGTTGATAAAAGACGAAAAAGGAAACAAATAACAAACAAACAAGGAATACTGAACACAGGGACGAAATATGTAGAAGAGTTATAATAATAATAATAATAATAATAATAATAATAATAATAATAATAATTCTTTATTTATACTGGCAGAGTTAAGGCCATAGGGCCTTCTTTTACACTTTACCAGGTCACAAAGTGTACAATCAGTGAAAATTAAACAAAAAGGTAAAGAACAGAATACTAACATATTACAAAAAAAAAAATAATAGCATAATAAAATCCACACTAAACAACATGAAAATAATACCATAATAGAAAAAAAAGTAAGTAAAATACATTGAAAAGCAACTCATTTAGTACAAATAGTTAATATGCAAAACGTAAGGAAGAATATAACAAAATGGAATGTAATAAAATAATAATAAAAAAGAAAAGACATACGAAAATTAAATAAAATTCACAATAAAAAGGCTTTGATAATAAATTCATCTGGCGATCAAGAAAACAAAAAGGGAAAGGAAGGAAAAGAAATAATTATATATATTTTAACAAAACTATCGCAGAGAAAAGGGCTTATAACTGAAATGAATCTGAATTTAAAAGGTGCAATTTTAGTTTATTTTTGAAACTAAACAATGTCAGACAGTCTCTGACATGTTGTGGTAGAGAGTTCCAGAGATGAGCTGCAGAGACGGTGAAAGATGAAGACTAGAAGGATGTTCTGTGTTTAGGAATGGAGAGTGTGATATGGTGTTGTGAGCGAGTATTTATTTCGTGATATGAGGACAAATGTTGAAAACGAGAAGCTAAGTAGCTAGGGCTAGAGTTTTGAAGAATATTGAAGAATAAAGTGAGAGAGTGAATAGTTCTTCGCTCTTTGAGACGGGCCCAGGACAGCATATTTAGTGAAGGTGTGATACGGTCAGATCTACGGACGTTGCAAATAAATCGAACACATGCATTATGAACACGCTTTAGTCTGTCTGTCAGTCTCATGTTAAGGTCAGTGTACTGTAGAGAGTGTCACAGTAATCAAAATGAGGCATCAAGAGCGACTGCACTAAATTCTTCTTGAGAACCAACGGAAGGAAATTTCGAATTCTTTTTAGTTATATGAGACAGGGAATATAGGAGACGAAGCAACCGTATCAGAAGTCGAAATAGTAATATACGTTACAAGAGCGGTATGTAGACGTTTTCATGGTCGAGGAAAAGATTGAAAAAGCGAAATGTAGTTGAGCTTTTTTAATTTCCGAGAACATGAAAACAAACATACCGCTCCTGTATCGTACATTATTTTGTGCGAAGATCGTTTATTACATACCTGAAAAACGAATTTCTAATTAGTTGCAATGAAATCTCCATCTTGGTTTCTGTTTAATGACGGCAACTTCGGAAAACCAAAATATCTTTCTTCAACATTGTTCCTATAAAATGTTTTCTGTGTTTACTATTCTCCAGCAGGCAGTGATATACGTCTGTCTTTTTTTTCCCCAGTCTATAAATGCGAACTTAAAACAAACGGTAAGGTAATGTAATGATTTATTTTTCATTTTAATATTTTAACAATATTATTTATATAACATATTGCAGTAATAACATCGGCATCTAGAATCTTGTTGATTTTTTCACGGCTTCCTTAATGTTACTTCTATCAGGAATGCGATAAGTTTCGTGGAGTAGTGGACTTTTCTTAATTTTTGCAAATATTAAAAAACAATAATTAACATTGCAATTTAGGTGAAATTGCAGTGGTAAGTTTCCAATTTATAATTATTACTATGTTAAACGTCTCTAAAATAATATTTTAAAAGCCTAAAGCAGTAAAATGAATGTCGCGCTTAAGCGGTAAGAAGAGGGAAATTGTTATGTGTGTTACGTTGGGAATACTGAATGTGGTATTTCACACTTACCGCGTATTGGTTCTGTGCGGAAAACAAGCAAATACGCACGATCTCGCACAAAAGGATTTTCTATTTTAAGGGAGGAAATTGAACTAGCGCTTAAGCAAATGATAATTTTGGTGTGCTCGGTTAAGGCGCAACGTTGCAAGTCGAAAGGTACCGGGTCATGGATTTTTCCATTGATCTAATCCTTCCAGCCTTACTATGCCCTTGGGGTCTACTCAGCCTCTAACATAAATGAGTACCAGGGGTATCTTCTTGGGGGTAAAGGCGGCGGGTAGGTCTGCTATTAAATACCGATTGTCTGTAAAGTGGGAGGAGCCTAAACCTCTCGCCACCCTCTGTCATGAGGTTGACTTTACTTTTATCTTATTATTTTGCCTGCTCGACGACGATCTCGATGTTGCGATTTTGTACTTCACAAAAGGCTGGTTCGCAATAAACCGGGAACGAAAACCAGAGTGAAGACGAGAAGCAGAGAACGTGAATATGAAAATTTTTGATTCACAATAAACCGAGAACGTAGATGACTAAGCATATCGATATGCATGTCAATAACGATATGTAAAGTCGATATTACGCATTCTGATGTTATTTGTGTATAACTGACCAATAGCGTTCTCTCATGAGTACAAGGCAGCCAACATAAACACAGGTTAACCAACTTCAAAATTTCAACGGTACTATAAATATGCCCACGCATCTTTATTATCACAACCTATTTTAAGTCTACCATAACGTAAAATAATTAGAGAAGAAACATTTGTAATAGAACAAAAATGAACACAACAGTAGTTATTGAATTGAAGCATGAATATGTAGTGTGTAATACAACCAATACTTACTTACTTACAAATGGCTTTTAAGGAACCCGAAGGTTCATTGCCGCCCTCACTTAAACCCGCCATCGGTCCCTATCCTGTGCAAGATTAATCCCACCTCCCTCAAATCCATTTTAATATTATCCTCCCATCTACGTCTCGGCCTCCCCAAAGGTCTTTTTCCCTCCGGTGTCCCAACTAACACTCTATATGCATTTCTGGATTCGCCCATACGTGCTACATGCCCTGCCCATCTCGAAGGTCTGGATTAATGTTCCTAATTATGTCAGGTGAAGAATACAATGCGTGCAGTTCTGCGTTGTGTAACTTTCTCCATTCTCCTGTAACCTATTTTCCTAAGCACCTTATTCTCAAACACCCTTAACCTATGTTCCTCTCTCAGAGTGAGAGTCCAAGTTTCACAACCATACAGAAGAACCGGTAATATAACTGTTTTATAAATTCTAACTTTCAGATTTTTTTGACAGCAGACGAGATGATAAAAGCTTCTCAACCGAATAATAACAGGCATTTCCCATATTTATTCTGGTAATACAACAAATACAGTTATAAAATATGATTCACTTAAGATCGGTGTTCAAAGATGCATCTATTGAAAGACACGTATTCTCCTTCATTTTCTCATCTTTATACGAGGCTTATCGTAAACTTGAGGATTTTCCTCAACACTCAATATTAGAATCGTGAACGCCAAAGTTGAAACTTGGCCAACTCTCCGTTCCCGATCCCGGGCTCCGGCAAGCTTTTCGTTAATTGTGAATGCTCACATTTAAATGTACACATTTTAACAATTTTACCGTTTTCGTTTTCGTTCCGATTCTCGTTTCCGATTTATTGTGAACCAGCCTTAACAATGGAAAATCTGTCCCCAGCCCTGATACTTTTTTCTCAGCCACATGTGCACAGCTCTCCTTGTGTATTTACACTCTTAAGGATGTAGTTGTTAACTTGAGACATTCTTTACAACGCTAGTCGCTTGCTTCAAGGACTACATACAAAATGGTCGACTGCTGCGTCTTATCGAGTACACATTAAATCAATTCTGTCGACGCTGATATATGGGCGCGGTGCACCTGCGAATCCATCCATCCGTCCTTTAATGTACCGTGGTTTGCTCTTATTATTATCGCTCTCAAGCCAGTTTTTTTATTGTCACGATTGTAATGCAGTAATTCTTATTAGCCTATTATTGAAATCAGTGTAATTTAATTATAATATGAAAATATCGACCGAGAAAACTAAAATATAACGTTTGTAGGAGTCAGGTAAATTGGGACTGAGATATTAATAGATAATAAAATTAGGCTTTACAGGTAGCTATATACATATCTAAGCTATCACATCATGACATCAAATATGCAAAATTCTTTCCTGGATGTATGCTCCTGGTACACTCTCAGCCAACAGGGACATGTAAGTGTTCGTTGAGCTATAATTTTAAAGTAATTGCAGCAGCAACTAATGTTGTCAGGTTCAGTAAAAAAAAAAATTTCCCTCCAATTATCTAAAAATTTTCCGATTAAAAAAAAATATCCACCTTAAAATACAGGCCCAAAGTATTCGCTACCTGCTAGCATCAGGGACTGTCGAAATAAAATTGAATTCAAACGCAAACTTACTAGGCACTTGGTCAGTAATTGATATTTTGTAAATAGTTTCCTTAATCTATCACAAAATATTTCAATATTCAGTAATTTCATCACTGTACAATTTTGTTATTCTAGGTTTAATTTGTAATTCAGTAAATATAAAATATTCTTTGTTTTTCTATGATAAATTATCTAGCTTTCATTAGTCAGGTAATCTTTTCGTACTTTGATTTTTATTGTAATTGTAAATTTAATACTAATTGTAATTTTATTCTTCATATTATAGTTGGAATCTCCTGGTAGAGGGACAGAGAAGGCCTGACGGCCTTATCTCTACCAGGGTAAATAAATAAATACTAATACTAAAATACTAAATACAGCTCCAAAAAAGGATTTTCGAAGGCAGAATTAATTATAAACTAAACAACTTCAGAGGCCTAAACATGTAGCCCTACAGTTTCATCTATATAACAATAATAATAATAATAATTCACTTTATTTACCATTAAATATGTAACAATACGAACAATAGGCGAAAGATATCTAGAGAAGAATAAAGAAATATATATAGTATTCGTGGAGCTAGAAAAGACGTTTGACAGAGTGGATTGGAACTAACTGATGGACATCTTGAAGAAAGTAAGTGTAGATTGGAAAGACAGGAGGCTGCTCAGTAACCTTTATATGAAACAACGAGTCAAAATCAGGATAGGAGAAGAAATGTCTGAAGGAAGTGAAATAGGGAGAGGAGTACGACAAGGATGCCCTTTTATCATCTACTCTGTTCAACATCTACTTGGAGGATTTGGTGAAGAATTGTTTTCATAATATGGGAGGGGTAAAAGTAAGAGGAAGAAGAATAAAGTGCATAAGATTTGCTGATGATATGGCGTTGTTAGTAGACGAGGAGACGATATTTAGGGATATGCTGCAGGAGCTGAATGACAGCTGTGAGCAGTATGGGATGGAGATAAATGCAAACAAGACGAATACCATGGTTGTCGCAAGAAAAATAAAGAAGGTATATTTGGGAATTCTAAATGAGGCAGTAGAGCAAGTGGACAGCTTCATATATTTGGGGTGTACTATAAGCAGTAACATGTTCTGCAGTCAGGAAGTCAAAAGGAGGATAACAACGGCAAAGGAAGCTTGTAATAGAAACAGGATCATCTTCCGCGGACCTCTTGAAAAAAAAACTAAGGAAAAGACTAGTGAAGAGCTTAGTGTGGAGTGTGGCATTGTATGGGGCAGAAACGTGGACATATGACGAAATGAAGAGAAACGAATAGAAGCATTTGAGATGTGGATGTGGAAAAGAATGGAGCGTGTGAAGTGGACAGACAGAATAATAAATTAAGTTCTGTTGGAAAGAGTGAGTGAAGAAAGAATGATGCTGAAACTGATCAGGAAGAGAAAAGCGAATTGGTTGAATCACTGGCTGAGAATAAACTTCCTACTGAAGGATACTCTGGAAGGAATGGTGAACAGGAGAAGAGTTCGGGGCAGAAGAAGATATCAGATAATAGACGACATTAAGGGAAGTGGGCAGAACATTTATGTATGCATGTATGTATGTATGTATGTTTGTAGGGGAGAGTCGGGTAGTATCGGACATCGGGTAATATCGGACAGTGAGTTTCTTTCATCTACCACACGATGATAGTACCTGATTGACATGGTTACGTTTCTGTGATGTCGCATAGAGAAACGTAACCATGTCATTCAGGTACTACCATATGGTGGTAGATGAAAGAAACACACTGTCCGATATTACCCGATGTTCGATACTACCCGACTCTCCCCTATGTATGTATGTATGTGTAATAGCTTTCTTTAAAAATAATGGGCCTAACATAGCATTAGATTCTTAAAAAAATCATCAATAGTATAAAAATTATTATCATTTAAAATACTCTTTACGAGAGGCGTGAAATTATATTGCTACGATTTTTAATTCTTCAGGCAATTTATTGAAATATGACTTTTTACAGATTTCGATAAATTACATGAAGCAATTATTACTAAGTTCCCTGAACCTATAGAAAGTAGAATGTAGTCGCAAAACATATTGTTATATTCTGCTAGGTATGTAAGTCTGTTAATCAATTAGTGACAGTTTACTAATGTAATATTTATAATAATTTATGTTGCGAAATTTCATGCTATTAAAAAATCATATTACATAACGACATTGTATTTAGTACGGCATAGTGAAGTGGCAGGAGTTAGAAAAATGTATTCATATTTTGTTATTGATATTTAAAGAAATTGTGAAATAATAGTAGGTATGTGCTTTTCCCGTTTTTCATTTAAAATTTCCTTTTCCCACTAGGAATAAGAATTTCCCGTTTTCGGTAAATGTTGCTCCACCTGACAACACTGGAGCCCACACCTGTGGAGTAACGGTCAGCGCGTCTGGCCGCGAAACCAGGTGACCTGGGTTCGAATCCCGGTCGGGGCAAGTTACCAGGTTGAGATTTTTTTCCGGGGTTTTCCCTCAACCCAATACGAGCAAATGCTGGGTAACTTTCGGTGCTGGACCCCGGACTCATTTCATCGGCATTATCACCTTCATTTCATTCAGAAGCTAAGTAACCTAGATGTTGATACCCACAGCGTCGTAAAATAACCCAATAAAAAATAAATAAACACTGGTAACATCAAATCAAGCATTTAAATTTCAGCCACAACGACGACATCTATTGAATAATATGCAAATAGCAGAACAGCCAAACGAAAGAAAATCTATACTAATAATAAATCTGTAGCCAACATTTTTCTGGTAATTTTCGATTTTCCAAAAATAATTGGTATAATTAACCATCCTGAAATCGAAAATAGCTTTTTTTTAATTTTTGTTTGTATGTCTGTATATCTATCTGGATGTGTGTTACCTTTTCACGCGATAATGGCTGAATCGATTTATATGAAAATTGGAATATAAATTAAGTTCATTGTAACTTAGATTTTAGGCTATACGGCATTCAAAATACTTTATTTTAAAGGGGGGTCATAAGGGGGCCTGAATTAAATAAATCGAAGTATCTCGCTTATTATTGATTTTCATGAAAAATAGTACATAACAAAAATTTCTTTAAACATAATTTCCGATAAGTTTCATTCTATACAAAAGTTTGATAGGACTGATATTTAATGAGATAAATGAGTTTTAAAATTACAATAACAACGCCATCTAAGGCGCTGTTCTGAAATAAAAACAAATGACTTCGTCTATAAGGGGCCTTGGACAACAACAATCGAAAGCTATTAAACATAGCCTAAGAGAATGTTTCTGTGTTTGTATGAAGTAATATCGGATTAATTGTTTAATCATTATTTCACCATTGGAAAGTGTAGTTTCTCTAGATGGAAATAATTCTACAATGTTATTACAGTAACTTCTGAAACATATAACAAGTAATATAAAGTATATACATTAAAACTAAATGATATGTCAATCTTCATTAAACTATGGTTGCATGTAATAACAATTAAGAAACATGTTAAAGGAATTGTCATTGCACAAAATGATTGCTCTCTGGACCAAAATAACCGCATTTTAATTATTTAAATACAATTTAAATTAAGTAACATATTGAACGATTTATCCTTCTATCAAACACGAATGTTCCCTGGATCAAACGTCCTATTTTAATTATATAGGCTAATTACTTTATATTTATTTCTAACAGGTGCAGCGGAGCGCACGGGTACGGCTAGTTATAAATATAATGCAGTAATTATTGCGCTCTCTGGTATAATGGTAGTTGGCTGTGAATTGTCAGTCGCCAATCAAGTTCATCGCAATTGCTAGGAGTGCATGTAATTGACACTAGAGACGCAGAGAGCGTGAAGTCTTGCTGGCAGACTCGTTGTTAATTAATAAGGCCCTAATTTTAAGGTGCAAATAGCTCTAATTAAGTTATTCCGAGGTGTATTTTATGTTGTTACAGGCGTTTAGTTTATTGTTTAGGATTTTAAAAGTTCTTTGAGTAGAAACGTAATACGTACAACTTACTTTCTATGAAAGGACTGTAATTATGTAACACACCCTCACGCAAATGAACTAAACATTTTCTAACCCTGACATGGGCAATATGTTCCTGCGCGAACACTGCTTGCACCACCCTTTCATTTCTCCCTCCACAAATTTAATATTCTACCTGTCTGCGTGTACGTACAGTAAGCAAAGGTTGAAACCGGTACTGTATCATTCTAAGTAGAGGTGTGTAAAGTGGTGGAATATGAAGATTAAAATAAAAGTTTCGTTTAATTTCTAAGAAGTAAGGGAACAAGAGTATTTTGTCAATAATGTTATGAATAAAGGTAAAGCTCAGTGCCTCAGCTGTTAAGTTTCAATTCACACAAAACATTAGAATATCAGCCGGCACTTTGATCTCGAACATAACAAGAATTTTGTCAAACGTGAACGTTTATGTAAGAGTTTAAATTAGGATTGACAAAGTGGTTTATATAATAATAAAAGAGTTCTTGCATGCGAAGCAATATATTCTTTTAATTGAATTTGTTGTGGAGGGTACAATAGAGAGAAAGTTTTCCAAGGATCTACAAGAAAAATTCGTGAGGTTCATATTTTGCGATTTTGAGATTATAACACTATTGAATTTCTTAGGGTGACATCTATTTGAAGGTAGACTCTGTTAAGTTCTGGGGCGACTGACATTCGATTTAATGATTAAAAAAAATAATATGAAAATATGTTAGGGATATAGTACGGTAAGTCCTACGTAACTCTACTTATTTCTATGTGTGTCTTATAATTGGCTACTGCTTAAAGAACGTAGAAATTTCCATTCTCTTGTTCTTCTTTTCCAAGTCCTTCACACTTCTACACCTACCTACCTTGCCTCTCGTTTCAGTTACCTGTCATCATATCATAATCTCTTCACACGCACGCAAAATAGCCGCATACTAGCCATACCAACACATAAGACGTCATCGTATTCATCATCATACACAATCTCGCTCTCGCGCTTGTGGAATACCCTACCCAGCGACATCAGAGACCGTCGGAATTTAGTAGCGTTCAAAAGCAAACTTATTAAGCATTTTCTTACTGCGTAGAGTAGGTTTAATTTTTACTTAATCAATAAAAGAAGTGCTTCTTAACTTTTACAATAAAATGTCTAGCTTTTATTAATCAGTTAATCTTTTAGTACTTTGATTTTTATTGTATTTGTAAATTTAATATTAATTGTAATTATAATTGTAATTGTATTCTTGATATTGTAGTTGTAATCCTCTGGTAGAGGGGAAGAAAAGGCCTGATGGCCTTATCTCTATTTCAAGGTAAACTATGGTTCCACTAAATAAAAAATAGAAGGAATAAGTTTGTAACTTTACTAAGTATGAAAGAAAAAAAAGTGAATTTGTATTTTTTTCCGTGTATCCTAAAGTTGATAAAATGGATTTATCATAAAATACCTTTGAGGCATAGAATTGTACATAGGAAAAACAAATCGCCTGGGAGTATTAACTAATCAAAATACATGAAGTTTTTCATGTATAAAATATAACTTCGAAGACTGAGAAGTCCTTTACATAATGTGGTTTAGTATATTATACCCGATTACCTCTAGAGAGTTAGGCTATTTGTCATACAAGTTCGTAAAGGTTTTACAAACATATGAGGGCCAAAAAGATAACTGTACACTAATGGGTATCATACAGTGTTTTTTTCTACGACAGCATAAATTTACATTAATAAATATTTCAAGTTGGAGAGATTATAAGATCACCAGACGGCCATCTAAACTCAAAACTGTTAAGATATAAGTATCAATAGAATTATAGTACTTTTATTCATGATCGCGATTTCATGACTATCTAAACCGGCCATATATTTAACAAAACCTTTAGGGAAAGTTGCCTGCTACATCTTGTTGCAAAGAGTCTACAGATGTAACTTTAGATTAATACGGGCTAAATGTAAATATGAATGTTAAATTTGTTACTTGTATTACGTGTAGTATTTACGTCATGAAAAATCGAAGTAATGTATAAATTTCCTATCGAATGAAGTTTGTACATTGAATATTGCATTTTCTTTGACAGTGTGCAAAATGAACATCAATGCGTAAATTGATTACGCTACTATGTTTTAAAGGCTCACTTTACGCCAGAGATGGACATCGTGCCTCACTTGAGAATTTGTGCCTCACTGACCTTCACAGAGCTTATCGCTCTGAGTGACATCATCTTCACAGTCCCTGTTCCTCCGTCACGTAGCTCCTAGGCGTGGGCAGGTTCTATATATATATCAGTTTCATAAGCAATATCAGTGGTGGCATAATGGCATTATCAAAGCAGTGTGTAGAAAACGATTATTTCATGAGAAATGGGAGGAAGAGTTTTTTTGCTGTTTAGAAGGGAAGGACATACGATGTACTGTATATTATGCTCGGAAATCCTATCAGGCATTAATAAATTTAATATACAACGACATTAGTCCCTATGTCATAAAGAACATGCTGAATTAGAAGGTAAGACAAATTAAATGTTATTTTTCGTACTATTCCGAAGAAAATTTATGATCTTAACATTTGCATAGTATACTAAATACGACATTATTACCTTAAACGCGCTGCATTAAAAGGTAGCCTACGAGGAATTAAATGTTTGTTCGTATTGTTTCCAAAAGAAATTTATAAAAAAATATCAAATGTGCGTAGAAAACGAAATATGATTTTCTGAAATTATTTTAGGTCGAGAACGTGCAAATCTATTAAGTTGCCTAATCTTGAGAAACGCCGAAATATTCAAGAAAATAAACGTAGACAACGTGATGGAATATTATTGGCTAGTTACGCAATTTCTCGCCTGTGATTTAAATCAATTCAGCTACGGAGAAACAATAAAGAAGTTTATGATTAAAGCTGCCGAATTAATTTGTCAAATTGAATAAAAGTTTTCGAGTCTCTCACGTTAACCAAGCGCTTTGCTAATAATTCGCCACTGACCGCCTTAGCGATTACGATAAGGTGACGCAGGTCACAGCAGTTTATATTTCCCATCCTACTCTGCAGTCTCCTCTCCTAGTAAACAAACTATTTCAAATCGAGTGCCTCACGTAACCGAAAATTGTGCCCATGTATGCTTTACGCACTCATAAAAGAGGGTAAAATTTACGCACTATCATAGAAGAAATATTATTTTCACGTACCTGCTACATATACGGCTAACACCCTGCATGGATTAAAAAATAATAGCGAACGTCCACAATCTTGTACCAGATCTTTGTTTATCTGAATGATTATCTTTTTTGCATTACTGAATTGAGAAAATTGGAGTGAATTTCAGAAAACATTTCTTGGAAGACAATCTGCAGTTGAGTCGAAGCGGGGGCGATAGTCTTGCAGTGTTTGTGGATGAAGCGACTGTCTCGCGTCTCATAGAGTGACTCTCGCGCGGGCACGCGGTGCGTTGCTGTCGGTGATTCGGACCTGCAGCGCGCGTCTTCGCAATTTATTAGCGTCGGGTTGAGCCGGCCGTGACCCGGGCCCACGATCTGGCCCCGCAATCTCGCTGCCGGCATCTCGGTGTCGTGCGAATCGGGAACAGCTCACCGCGCCTTGCGGTCTAGGAACGGCACCCCAACACTGCAGCTCCAATGGCTTGCAAGTTACGAAATACAGATACTTTTCATTACGCGACAGATCCCTGAGAATCCAACATCTTGGACTCTTGACGAGTGCCAGCGTTACACGAAATAAATTAATCTGAAATCAAATGGCTACCAGATAGAGCGACAAGAAACAAACATCATGAACACCGCCATCATCGCCATTATCATTATGATTTTACGAACCTAAAACTGTAGCTGGATCTATTTCGGCTGGAGAAAAAATGGGAATATAAGAGTACAGTACATTAGTTATTCGTAAATTTCAAAAAGGCATATGACTCGGTTAAGAGAGAAGTTTTATATGATATTCTTATTGAATTTGGTATTCCCAAGAAACTAGTTCGATTAATTAAAATGTGTCTCAGTGAAACGTACAGCAGAGTCCGTATAGGTCAGTTTCTGTCAGATGCGTTTCCAATTTACTGTGGGCTAAAGCAAGGAGATGCACTATCACCTTTACTTTTTAATTTTGCTCTGGAGTATGCCATTAGGAAAGTCCAGGATAACAGAGAGGGTTTGGAATTGAACGGGTTACATCAGCTTCTTGTCTATGCGGATGACGTGAATATGTTAGGACAAAATCCATAAACGATTAGGGAAAACACGGGAATTTTACTTGAAGCAAGTAAAGAGATAGGTTTGGAAGTAAATCCGGAAAAGACAAAGTATATGATTATGTCTCGTGACAAGAATATTGTACGAAATGGAAATATAAAAATTGGAAATTTATCCTTTGAAGAGGTGGAAAAATTCAAATATCTGGGAGCAACAGTGACAAATATAAATGATACTCGAGAGGAAATTAAACATAGAATAAATATGGGAAATGCCTGTTATTATTCGGTTGAGAAACTATTATCATCCAGTCTGCTGTCAAAAAATCTGAAAGTCAGAATTTATAAAACAGTTATATTACAGGTTGCTCTTTATGGCTGTGAAACTTGGATTCTCACTTTGAGAGAGGAACATAGGTTAAGGGTGTTTGAGAATAAGGTTCTTAGGAAAATATTTGGGGCTAAAAGGGATGAAGTTACAGGAGAATGGAGAAAGTTACACAACACAGAACTGCACGCATTGTATTCTTCACCTGACATAATTAGGAACATTAAATCGAGACGTTTGAGGTGGACAGGGCATGTAGCACGTATGGGCGAATCTAGAAATGCATATAGAGTGTTAGTTGGAAGGTCGGAGGGAAAAAGACCTTTAGGGAGGCCGAGACATAGATGGGAGGATAATATTAAAATGGATTTGAGGGAGGTGGGATAGGATGATACACACTAGATTAATCTTGCACAGGATAGGGACCGATGGCGGGCATATGTATGGGAGGCAATGAACCTCCGGATTCTCTGAAGGTCATAAGTAATTAACTAAGTAAGTATTCTTAATATTGTAGTTGTAATCCCCTGATGGAGGGAAAGAGGAGGCCTGATTTCCTTGTCTCTAGCATGTCAAATAAATGAACATTAAATTTTCTGAAGTTAATGTGTGGAAGATGTTCAATAACAGTAGCATCACAGCAACATCTTCAGATAAAAGGAACAGATTTTTCCTTTGCCATTTTCATTTATTTATTTTTATTTAGTGGGAAATCAACTATGTTTCCAGAAATAATTGCAACATCGCAATAAATTCAGTAACACTTGCCAACACACTTTATCCGCAGCAGAGGTGTAAAGAAACACTGCCAGCTACACGTTCCGCTCTGCAAAACGTTCTACTCCCCGAGGTAGTCATGTCTTAGGTTGAAGCACGCGTCTACATTTTGATAGCAGCATGCCAAACATCCATTAGTGAAATTTATTTTTTAGCAATCATATATTAAAATAGACTGAAAATATAATTTTGTAATGTCTAAGATATTTAATTTTCTCTGTGACATACACTTTCTACTCGACTTGAATTCCTTTTTCACGTACCGCAGAATCTTTAAATCACGTGTAATAAAATTAAGATCAGGCAACTTGTCTATGTATTAATTTTTTCCTCGTACCCATAACTGGGTTTCCATAAGCTGGTATTTCGAGCTTACTGTACACTACGCGGAACACATAACTAGAGAGCGAATATACGTTGTTATTTCCGTCTAGTAACTTTTCTCACATTTCTGGGAGTCTGCGGGTTTTATGGTTGCCGTTAGGTCAACATTTTCAAAATTGGCCTTAATGTGTCGCCATTAATACTGAGATGTTTCATAGAAACGGGTCAGTTAATTAAAAAATTGAGCGTTTCTTTCTTCGGTAGAAGTCCGAACAGAGAAACTGCCCATCGCACCGCGGTTCCCCGCTCCCGGCAGGTTCCCAAAACAACGCGCACACCTGCCTGACCTCAACCTGATCCCCTGACTTGATTGATCGTAGTGGGCGATCTCGTGCTTGCCAGGTACCGGGTGAACCCCTCTCACATATCGTACGAAACAGAACACTCTTGTTCAAGACGAATTATTTTGATAGTCAATTACTGATTTTATCCTTCCACGTATTTAATTTATTTTAACCTCTTATGGATTTTAGCACAGATCTGGCGATTAGTTTTTGATATGACATAAGACGAAGTTTGTAATATCTTGGTTGCCTCTCTCATGTTCGAACATTGCAGAACACTAGTCTGTACACCGAATTTTGACAAAAAGAAAATGAAATTCAGGTTTTTATCGTTTTTCGGTAGTTTAATATCTGTAAAATGATAATATGATTTTATTTCTTCTAATTGTCAGCTTTTAGCTCTATCTTCAGCAAAAATATTGTAGTAATTCTTAATGCAAAAAATGTCATCAGTGACTTTTTAAGTTTCAACTCTTGGGTTCCCTCTAGTGGCCGCCCTCTGCACTACGTCATAGATGTCTATGAACGTAGGACTGAAGTCCACACATGTGCTGAGGTGCACTCGTTATGAGTGACTAGTTGGCCGGGATCCGACGGAGACGATTCTGTCCGGCGCCAGGGTGGGTATCCGGTGTGGCTTAGTGGATAAAGCATCAGCATGTAGAGCTGAAAACCCGGGTTCAAATCCCGGCGCCGGAGAGAATTTTTCTCAGTTCCATTACTCTTTCATAGTATGATGACGCAGAATATCTGCATGGAAATATCATATGTACTTCGGTACATTAAAATAATAAATACATTAAAAGCTAAATTAGTACAAAAATCTACAAGAATAAAAATATATAATACATTAGCATTACCCTCCCTTTTATACGGAAGCGAGATTTGGACATTAAAGAAAAAAGACATGAACAGAATCAAAGCAACGGAAATGAAATTTTTCAGGACAGCAGGATATACTCTTTTAGACCGAAAAAGGAATGAAGAAATTTTGGAACAATTAGAAGTAGAGTCAGTAGAAGAAAAAATCAGAAGATAGAAATTAAATTGGCTAGATCATGTAAGAAGAATGAAAAATTCAAGAATCCCAAAAATTATGATGCAGTATAAACCTGGAGGATATCGTCGACCAGGAAGATCTTTTAGAAGACTGCTAGATGGGTCTATAGAGGCCTAATTCGTGAAGGATGATGATGATGATGGTACACTTTTCTCAGAAAGTTTGTACCCAGAAGGCTGAAATTAATATACAATATCAATGTCATGGCATGTTACGCAGTAGGTTAAAAAAAAAAAAACGAGATTATTTCTATCTTCAGCAAAAATAAAAAATAATTTGTAGTAATTCTTAATGCAAAAAAATGTTATCACTGATTTTTTTTTTTTTTGCCAACCGCTCAGTGGAATTTTAAATTTATTTAACTGTTGTTTACATAAAGGTACGTTACATATACCCTATTTTTTCTACATTTGTATCTTTTATAACTTCTAACAAAAGTGCACCCAAAACTAAAGAATTTAACATTGCAAGATATGTAAGTTCTGACTCCCCTTAAGTGAGCCATGCCAGATTTCCCTGAAAGTTCCGTCACACTGTAAATGCGTTTTTAATCAGTGAATCTGTACGTTATTACGCAAATGAAGCGTTTTTTTTCGAAGAAATGACAAAGGAATTTTTTTTTCGACTTGTTCTTCGCGTTGATATCTTACCACTCATACGTCTCAGTACCCAATAGTTTTACCATAAAAGTCCAAACCTGTGGAGTAACGGCTAGCGCGTCTGGCCGCGAAATCAGGTTGCCCGGGTTTGATTCTCGGTCGGGGCAATTTATCTGGGTGAGGATTTTTTTTGGGGGTTTTACCTTAACCCAATATGAGCAAATGCTGGCTAAGTATCGGTGTTGGACCCCGGACTCATTTCACCGGCATTATTACCTTCATCTCATTCTTCTTCTTCTTCTTCTTCTCCCTTCAAGGTTTAGGTGATATCACCTGTTCCGGTCTCT